>NC_038049.1:31312368-31612368 GCF_002211085.1 Panicum hallii | reverse complement strand
AGCTCAACAGTGGCGAGGTTCCGTGGGTGACGAAGAAGTTTGCCAGGGGATTGTAATGGGTGAAGAATGGCTGGAGAGGTATTTCTCACGACGACCTGTGGTGACGGTGGTCGGTTGAGTGATCAACGAGGGGTAGGAATTGCTGGACGTCGTGGGCCCCTGGGACGAGACGATAGAGCCGGATTGGGTCGCTATGCCAACTCCTCCGTGAACCTCAAGGTTCTCTTGCTCACGGGCTGAGCCTCCTCTGCTCACGCACGTGTGTTGCTAATGCATGGCCGACCGAACGCTCCTGCTCGCACACGAAGAAACCCTCTTCGACCTGACTTTTTCGGTGCGTGCACTGCCGGCATGCTTGCGCAGCCACCTGTAGGGCCGCCGTGCCTGGCCGCAGCCCCTGTGCGCCACTTCCGCTCGCACAAGATGTAGCTCTGCCGCCCTTTCCGCCTGCTCCGACGTCATCCGGGTTGACCTACCACCGCCGCCGGTCTTGTGCTGCGCGTCGAACCCGCGCTGCGTTGCTCCTGCCCCGACCTCCACATGGATGAAGGGAGCTCGCCGTGCCTGGCTGCACCGTGGCTCCTCCGAGCTTATCGCGCCCAGTCGCCGCCTTCACTTTGCCTCCTCTCCTTCTGGCTCGCCGCGCCATAACCGCCCCTCCGCCTCCGCGAGGGCCGTGGTCTGCCTACATTAGGGCCGCACCTTCCGCTGCCTTCTCCTCGACAGCCTCCGACGTTCTCCACGCGTGGCCCCGCTGCTCCCGTACGGATCCGCTCGCAGTCGCCGCCAGTCCCGAGCACCTGCTCCATCGCCCTGCACCCGCGCCCGCCAGTCTCGAGCGCCCGCGCCAGCGCTTGCTGCGCTCGAGCTAAGCTGCCCCCGTGCGGGCCCGCCCGCAGCAGCCGCACCGCGGCTCCGCCTGCGCCGCGCCAAGGCTCACGCCTGCGCCCCGCGTGCCGCCGGCCCCGCGCCAGCCGCGCCGCCAGCCTCCCGCGCGCCGCTGTGCTGAGCCGGGTAGAGGAGAGGATAGGGCTAGAGAGAGAGAGAGATCTGCCGCCGGTGGAGGATAAAACAGAGAGAGAGGAAGAACAGAGAAGGAAGGGAAATAGAACTTCCCAAGGACTTATGCACAAATTTAGAAAATTGCAGGGACCTTTCTGTAAAATATAAATTTCTCATCAATCTAAAACCCTAATGAAGAAATGCCCAAAACGAAAGTTGGAGAGTTTTTCAAACTCTACAACATTGCTTTAGGGCTCAAGTTCAAAAACTCAAAACTTGTATCTTTACACGTGAAATTTTGAACAAAGATTGGATTTGAATTATTTTTGTCCTAAAGAGTGAAATATCATAACATTTAGGACCTAAATGCAAGCATTTATGACACGTCATGATGACGGGATAGACACGTCATAATGATTGGATAGACATGTAATGATGACTTGCACCTTTTACACTTTAATTCTGAGTAACTTTGAAAGTTACTTTTGTAAATCAATTACTTGCATAAAAGGACTTGTACTTTTATAAAATTACGTAAATACCCCTATTTTCATAACTTTACCCAAATTTGTATACAATTCAACACATGCATTTCTAATGCAACTTTTTGGATAAATATATATTTTTACAGGGCATAAAGTAAGAAAAACATGTTTGCAAAACCACCGTTCACTTATTTTGAAGTTAGCTCCTATCCAATAACATTTTGCAAAAACAACCCTAGTTTTTCCATAATTACAAAAATACCCCTTTTACTTGCACTTTAGATTTTCAAAAGCTTCACATAAACATACACAAGCTTTACACTAACAAGCATATACTTCACACTAACAAAATATATGTCTAGCTTACAAGTACATGAACTGTCACAATATGTGCAAAGATTTCAAAAGTGTTAAGGGTGTCTCCGTAAAATTCCAGAGCCCCCCCAATTCAAAAGCTGTGAACTTTAAAAATTATAGAAAATTGTAGAAAATTCTGAAAAATTCCAAACTAGTTTTATTGGAATCCTTAAGTTAAATTCCACTACTTTTGTATAGTAACTCTAAGTTATATGTGTATATTATGTGCATGTGTTGTAGTTGATTTTTGGAACTTAGATTGTATGTGCTATGCATAGCTCTGTGTAAAAATCTTGAGTGCTTTACTACTCTTTAGCTTAGAAATTTAAGTACCTTTGTTTATATGTGGATAAAACACTTAGATTTTAATTAAGGGTGTTCCTGTTGATGTTTGAAATTGAAATTTTTACCATAACTTCCTTTTCGAATGTGTAATCTATGGTGAAAATATTAGGATTAATAATAGGCCATACCCCAAGTTATGAATTTTTAGTTTGTTTCCAAAGATAATTCTTTTATACTAGCTTTTATTCCTGGAAAGTTATGAAAATATTTTGAGATGTTACTCTAGATTAGTATAGCATACCCACAAATTTTTAACCCATGATCAGGTGTAAAATAACTAAAATAAATAGAACTTGATTAGTAGATCCATATTAAATAATAACTTAGGGTTTTTCAAGGTGATTAGCTAGGTAATTAAATAAAAGTGTTAAATGTAATTAGTTTAGTAGTCAACCATGCTACTTCATGTAGTTAGTTAAATGTTTAGAGTTACCCCCCCCCCGTCACTTAATGTAACTAAGTATATGGGTTAATACCTGATAAATGACTGCCCAGTGGATGGCAACCGTGTTGCTTGTTAGTATATAATGTTAAGTTCGATGGATTGCAACTTTGTTGTGGAATGGAGTAACAATCTATGCATTTTCTAAACTGCATCTTTTTCATCACATGTAGATTCAACGCTTCTCGCCAACGGAGACTATCATATCTTTCCGGAGCCCGAAGTGGAAGTCTCGGAAGAAGCTGGGAATATCGTGGGAGAATTAACTGAAGCTCCGAACCCAAGTTCGGAAGGATTTACTAACATCTCTAACCCCAGCCCCGCCAGTGAAGGCAAGCCCCGAACATAAACCCATTATTTTATTTACACTGCAATCTACATTTATATATACTTGTGCATTAAGTTCTTAGCAATTGTCTGGAAACTCTAGTTGCATATTCCTAGGAACCGATGTACTGAATATTAGAATCAGAGTCCGACTAGTGCTATGCTAATAGGACCGGTAAAAGTCGAGTGATTTCCTGTCACTCGCGCGATATAGGAATTGGTTGCTTACATACTGCAATCACTATAAGGATGACGGACGGGGTTATGTGCAGCTTTATGGAAAGAAATAATACCCCGTCTGTCTTGATAATTTTGGTTAAGGTCGCGGTGTGTGGTAGTGGCAGTTAAGCGTTTGAAAGTACTAGCCACATGTCGTGAAATATGGTAAGCGGTAAGCCTAGTAACCAATCGGCTCGGCAAGTGGACTCGTCCCCCACCACTCGACTTTTATTTTATGTTTACACGCACCGACTGTGGGAGTACGTTCTGCAGATCAGACGGGAATACGGTCATGTAGTCGTGCTACAGACGCATGTCCTGCACATTGGATGTGCGTATGGTCCAGCAGTCGCTTGTGGTGGCATTGTTCCACGACCCGGAATGAAAGGCAAACGGTTGCTTCGGAATGACCTGTTGGTGTTCCAAGCGTGTGAGTTAGGTTTACCTTGCAAGGGTTGAAATTCGATTCAAAATCCTCCGTTTCTCATGAAGATTGAGACTGCTTAACTCTTTTGCCACATAGAGTAACAAGGGAAATCTTATGTGGAGTAATACTGATGTATGCTTTAAGGAGACTCTACCTTGCTTGAGTAGTTATAGGTGCTTACCTAGAATGGCTAAAGGAACTAGAACCTGAAAGCTAAAATATGAAAGTAAGGACCTACTCTTTATCGCTTTTCAGCTGAGACAAAACCTATATCCTCGTTAAGCCTTCATGGTCTAGTTATGGGCTAAGTATACCCAAATTCTGGGTAATCCTTGCTGAGTATTAGAGTACTCAGTCTTGCTATATGATTTTGTTTCAGGTAATGTCTCTGAAGACCCTACTTACCCCATGCCTTGGCCTTATGCTTTGCCTGACGGTTGGTCCGTGGAGTGGGATCCATCCCCGGCCAACCCCGATCATAACGAGTGATGTTATGCCATGGCTTAGCATGACGTCCTTACTGGCGACGTGTATAGTATCGTACTTTGAATTCCACTGCTCGAACTTGAACTTTAAAACTGGTTTGTAATAATGACTCTTAGTTTGGAACCTTTGCTATTTCTGCAAACTTTGTAATAACTTTGCTTAGTGTGGAACTTTGTACTACTTTTAGAAACTCTTGTAAAGTAATTTCTCTGTGTTATAAAATATGATGGTCACTGTATCTCTAGACTCACCTTCGTGTGAGGTAACCTTATTTGATCCTATATCGGTGGTTTATCGGGACGCTACCCGACAGACCAAGGGATTGTACCGTTTGAATTACGTTGGAGCCCTCTGGAGAGGACTCGCGTGCTTGAGCCGGTATAATTCAGGTTGGTTCTGCCACACCCATAACTAGACCATGAAGGCTTTAATGGGGTTTTAGGTTTTGTCTCAGCTGAAAAGCAATAAAAAGTAGGTCCTTAATTTCATATTTTAGCTTTCAGATTCTAGTTCCTTTAACCATTCTAGGTAAGCACCTATAGCTACTCAAGCAAGGTAGAGTCTTTTTAAAGCATACCTCAGTATTACTCATCATAAGATTGCGCTTGTTACTCTATGTGGCAGAAGTATTAAGCAGTCTCAATCTCCGTGAGAAACGGACGATTCTGAATCGAATTTTAACCCTTGCAAGGTAAACCTAACTCACATGCTTGGAACACCAACAGGTCATTCTGAAGCAACCATTTGCCTTTCATTCCATGTCGTGGAACAATGCCACCACAAGCGACTGCAGGACCATACGCACATCCAATGTGCAGGACATACGTCTACAGTGCGACTGTATGATCGTATTCTCGTCTGCTCTGCAGAACGTACTCCCACACGTCAGTGCGTGTAAACATAAAATAAAAGTCGAGTGGTGGGGGACAAGTCCACTTCCCGGGCCAATTGGTTACTAGGCTTACCGCTTACCATATTTCACGGCATGTGGCTAGTACTTTCAAACGCTTAACTGCCACTACCACACACTACGACCTTAACCAAATTCATCAACACAGACGGTGTATCATTCCTTTCCATGATACTGCACGTAACCCCGTCCGTCATCCTTATAGTGATCGCAAGATTGTAAGCAATCAATTCCTATATCGCGCGAGTGACAGGAAATCACTCGACTTCTGCCGCTCCTATTAGCAGAGCATCTATTCGATATGGACTCAGGCACAATACATAGGTTCCTAGAATTTATGCATCTAAGGTTCCATTTCAACTCCTAGACTTAATGCAAGATATACTATTTACGTATAAGATTGCATAAATATAGCAATTTAAAATACTGGGTTATGCTCCGGGGCTTGCCTTTACTGGTGGGGCTGGAGTCAGGGATGTTAGTATTATTATCTTCCGAACTTTGGTTCGGGGCTTCAGATAATCCCTTGGTGACGTTCATTTGGTCTTCAGAAACATCCTCTGCAGACTCCTGGGAGATCTTGTAGGTACCGTTTGCGGAAGTAGTCTTATCTACATGCAATGCAACATTACATTCAAAGTGTGCACATAAAACTATCTTAATTCACGATAAAGTTGCAATCCAACACTCATTTAACATATTACTTATATAACAACCAAAAAGACCTGAAACTAAACTTGGATAGAGCTTGAGGTGGACAACTAACTAAAATCGGCTATTTGTTGAAGATTACAACAGAGCCGATTGAAACAACAGGGGTTCAGCCGATAGAATTGGTAAAGAAGGGAGCTATCTACACAGTTTAAGGAAATCTGCTGATTTATGTTTAGAAGAGAAATCGGCAGGAGCGGTCTCTGTATATGAGCAGAAGAGATTAGCCGATTTGAGTTCACCTGGGGTCAAATTGGCTGATATGGATAGGAATGTCAAAGGTACAGTGATTCAAGGATAGAACAAGGAAGGATCTTGCTGATTGGATCTAGTTATCAACATGTTTTTGTTTAGCTGATTGGTTGGTGCATTGGCTTGCCTTAGTCGATGAGGGTGCATCAGGTTTAGCCGATTGATGTGCCTTGGTTGTGCCTAACAGAGGCGTGTCGACTGTGCTATCTTACTGATCTAGGGTTGTGTACTTTGGCCCGTGTAGCCGATTGATAGGTGCATCGACTTCCTAATTGATCGATGAAGGTATCGATTATTTTAGCAGAGGGGTGTTTTCTAAAGCAGCTGTGTCTTAACTAATCTGTGTGAGTATTAGTGTATCTAGCTGATCGCGTGCGTATCGGCATAGCCAATCCATGCTTTAGCAAAATTAGCTAATTAGTGAACATCGGCTAAGCCGATTTGTGTATATGTACTAGTCGATCTGTGAATCGGCATGCTAGCCGATTTAGTGCATCAGCACATTAGCCGATTTACACATCGGGTAGAACTAGTCGAGTGATGTATCGGCATAGCTAGTTGATTAGTGCAAGTAACTAGCCGATGGTGCATTGGTAGACTAGTCGAACTATGTATCCGTACGGTCTGTGTCTCGGCGTATTCAGCCGATTGGTGGGTCAGCTGTGTAGCCGGTTTTCATCCTTAATGTTCTCCTATATCTACTGGGGCATATCAGCCGTGTAGCTGATTGTCCTACTTTGCACTGACTGTGCCTAACTGAGATGTGCTTAAGTGTTATCCTAGGTAACTAGGTGTGGTTGAATCGGCTTGATTACATCAGTACAGCAATCGATTGACGTACAGCCGATGGGGTCATCTAAACCGAACTCGCTACAAGAACCAGGTGGAATAGAGCACTAATATCGGACTAGGCTGATGAGACCACAAGCACGGAACTAGACTAAAAAGGATGTGGCTGATGGGCTTGTGCCGATAAATGTGTAGCTAAAGAGGGCGTGTGGTGGGTAGGCATATAGCCGATGGGTGTCTTACAGACACGTAGCCAAAAGGCATGTGGCCGATAGGGGTGTGTTCTATGGGTGTATAGCTGAGGGGTGTGTGGCCAAATATCTCAGCCGATAAATCGGCCGATAGAAGTGTGCTGACAGAGAGGGGTAACTAAGAATTTTGATACAGAAAGAGTCCCTAAAAGATTGCAAACTAGACAAGGACAAGGTCACGATAGCAGGGCATGAGCACTCGTGTGAAAGGGTTAACTAAACATCATACATGTCTATCACAAAAATATGAGTTAAGACTATCAAACTTATCAACAATGCAAAATGAAAAATATTTCATTTACCAAATATATCATTCACTCTTCTACTGGGCAATTTATCGAGTATAGACTAACTTAATTAGCTACACTAAACAACAGGTTTAACTACGTCAAATAACTAGGGCTGGTTTCATTTTAACCTAATAGATATGGTTTATAAACTATAAACATCTGATCTTAAGATTAAGATCTGATGCTACAAAGATTATAACAAATAGAACAAACAGAATCAAAATTACCCTAAAATTTTCAAAACATTTTATGCAGTAAATAAATTAGAATAATTATTGCAAACAGTTAACACCTAGAACATGTTTCATTTTTACAGAATAAACTACTATTGCACTGAGGTTGAAAGTTTTATCAGCTACAGATAAAGCTATGTCTAAGCTACTGTAAATTTATCAAGATTTATCTTCAAAGAAACTATGCCACAAAAATAAATAAAAACAACACTAACAGATTAAGAGTTATTTATAACTATAGATATATACAAGATCTTGTTCTGAAATTTTGTGAACAGGTTAAACTACTCAAGGGCAACACCTCAAAATATTTTCATAATTTTTCATAAGCAAGAACTAGCATAAATGAATTATCTTTGAAAACAAGCATAAGTCCATAACTTGGTGTATAGCCTACTACTAATCCTAATACTTTTACTATGGATTACACATGCAAAAAGGAAGCTAGGTATAACTTTAAGATACAAAAACTATCAGAAGCATCCTTAAATAAAATCTAAACATTTCATCAACATATAACAAAGGTACTCGAATTTCTAAGCAATTGAGCAGTAAAGAACTCGACACTTTTAAACAGAGCTACACATGCGACATACAACCTAAGTTTCAAAATTCAGCTACAACACATGCATATAACATGAGATACAAATAAAACACTCATTTCCTAATATTTAACCTAGATCACAATTCAAATACATTCAGCTCAAGATCACAACTTCAGTCGCTGGCGGCGAGGATGAAGGTGCTAGGAAGATCCAGTCGGTCATGGCAAACCTTGGGGTAGCCTTGGTTGGGGAGGAGAACGGGCGGAGGGTGGCTTCCCTCGGCAAGCAGAACGGCGGCGAGGAGGAGCTCGACGGCGGCGAGGTTCCAGTGGAGGAATGGCGGCGAGGTGGGGCTGGAGAGGTTCACTGGGTGGCGAGGAAGCTTGCCATGGGGTTGTAGTGGGCGGAGGATGGCCGGAGGGGTACTCCCCACGGTGACCCGAGGCGGCGGCGGAAGGGTCAATGGCGACGGGGGGCCTTCGGCGGGAATTCGATGGCGGTTAGGGGCTGGTGAGCACGAGCAAGTGATGGGAAAGCTCGCTAGGGGGTCGGTGGGGGCAATGGGCGGTCGATAGCGGTGACCCACGGCGGCCAGTAGCTCACCGGACAGGAGGAAAGGGCGGCGGTGGTGTTCGGGGGTACGGGGCGCTGTGCAGAAGGAGAAAGAGCAAGAATGGGTCGGGCAGGAGCTGGAGAAGGTCATGGGCAGAAGGAAAGAAGCCAAGAGGGGTCACTCAGGTCCTTGCCCCGGCGGTGGCGAGCTGGCGATCGGGCAGTGCTCCTGGCGGTCGTGGCACGCGCAGGGACGGCCAGCAGAGGGGCGGCGAGCAGCGGGAAGATGTCGGGGCGACGCGTGGAGGCGAGGGGAAGCAAGAGGTGTCGAGGGGCGGCCGGAAACGGTGGTGGCGGTGCTGTAACAGAGGAGCAGAGCAGGGGGGCGTCAGAGGAAGAAGAAGAGAGGGGGGTCCGAGGGACTCATTTGCAAAAAATAGAAAGTCCAGGGACCTTACTATAAAGTAAGATTTTCCACTGATCCAAAACCCTAATGAGAAAATGATCAAAATAGAAGTTGTAGAATTTTTCAAACCCTACAACATTGCTTTAGGGTTCAAGTTCAAAAACCTAAAGTACAATGCTTTATTTTACAACTTTGCACTCAAATCAAACTTAATAAAGTTTTGTCCTTATTAAGGTAAATTTCTTATAATTTTGGACCTAATTGTAAGTTTTCCTACAATGTCATGATTACTTGCATTCTTACACTTTAGCCCTTAGTAACTTTGAAAGTTACTTTTGTAATTCAACTACTTCCATAAAAGGACTTGTACTTTTGTAAAGTTACATAAATACCCTTATTTTCACAACTTTACTCAAATTTCACACCATTCAAAACATACATTTCAAATGAAACTTTTGGGTAAATACATTTTTTACAGGGGTTACAGTAAGAAAAATATGTTTGCAAAACAACCCTTCACCTATTTTGAAGTTACCCCCCATCCAAATACATTTCGCAAAAACAATCCTAGTTTTTCCGTAATTATAAAAATACCCCTTATACTTGCATTTAAGTTTTTAAAAGCTTCACATAAACACACACAAGCTTTACACTAACAAGCACATACTTCACACTAACAAATAATGTGCCTAGCTTACAAGTACTTGAACTGTCACAATCGGCTCATCGGGTGATTCCCGATATCGGCTGTAAAGAGTCGATTGTGTCTAGTATCAGATCGGATCTAAATATTAGAATAAAGCAAGCATATCAGATGGTAATGTAAAACTTGCTCTGTAACTAATAAGCTAATCTGATCTACGATGGTTAAAGCTTTAACTATATAACTGGAACATCCTACACGTAATTGAGCCTAACAAATACAGAAGGTAACAGAATAGCAACCTAAACAGAGGATTAAAAACCAATAGAGAGCCGATTCCCGGAACAATCCCGCTTTAGTTTGATACAAAGCATCAAACGTACCGCCAGAATGTTCAACCCGTTTGAAGGGCCTAATCATGCAGATATTATGCTAAATCTTCGATGAACAAAGACTAACCATAATAGATTGGATCTACTAACCAAGAATAGAGCAAGGTGCTGCCCTCACACCTGAGATCTGGCATAGGGACAGCTAAACGTTTATAGATAACAAACAATACAGGAGTAAAACATGAAAGAGCTGATGCTAGTCTATAAACGTCAGGATAACTAGTGTTACTGGCCATCAACAACGCTTCAGTACGAGAAACACAAAGGTAGACAGGTAGGAACGATGCTGCCCTGATCACGCGAGGCGTGATCGGGGCTGCACGGCACTTACCCGAGAAACCCTAGAACAGGGGTGGCGATGCGCCGAGAGTTGTTGTGAATGATTGATTGTTCGTCGTTTATTCATAATCCAAGGTACATATTTATAGTCCGGAGATTTGCCTTCCCTAACCAATCCTAATTGACCACGACACGAATCCTAGCTATTTCTATCTAAACTATTTTAAACGCACACACCTATCTAGATACATGGCCAATCTTGGCCTCAAACGCCCGTGCAGGGGCCGATTCGCAAGCCCACTACAATTATCTTTCGAGCCCATCTTGCTTCGCGGCCCACCTCCTGGCCTAGCTAAATTTTGGCGATAACACATGCCCCCCTGGTTTCGGCAATAATTATTCCGAAACCATTTTTCTTTTTCATCGCCCCGCCTCTTCAACTTTGCTTAATTCCTTCTCTGATTCCATTTGCTCTTTCTGCAACAGGAAGATGGTCCAGAGCCCAAGAACGATGATGGCTCTACCTTCCAGTTTTCACCGGTTGCCCCCGTGGTCCTTTTCAGCAGAAACGCACCTCCTCCATCAAAGGCCATCATGCGGATCCAGTCTGGCTCCGCAAAATCAACTCCCAAGCGGAAGCGATCCTCTGACTTTGCTGCCCCCGAGCCCAAACTAAGGCGGGGAAGATGACTGTTAGGAAAAATCGGAAGGAAGCTGGGCCATCTTCCACCAATCAAGAAGCTCCGATCGCCAGCAAGGTTTAGATCGCCCCTCTTATAATTGATCCTCTGTACATGTATATTTTGACTTGATTGCTCTTTCCTTTCTTGCAGGCTGATGTCGTAGATATTTCTAGTGGGGAAGAGCCTGCACGCCAAGAAGACCCAACTCTAGAGGCCCTAGAGGATCCTTTGATGATGGTCAACGCCTTAGTCAACCTTCAGGATCCCATCCCGAAGACTCCAGAGAACCCCGCAATGCCAGTTGATGCTTCGGTCGGCCTTCAGGGTCTACAGGAGCCGATCGTTGCTGCATCGGATGTTGGTCCTTCTTTGCAGCAGCCAATTGTCACCTCATCGGCTATCAGTCCTCCTCCAAAAAGGGTGCGCTTGCAAGAGCCGATCATTGCTTCATCGGCTGTCACTCCTCCTCCAGAAAGGGTGCGTCCTCAGGAGCCGATCATCACTTCATCGGCTGTCACTCCTCCTCCAGAGAGGGTGCGTCGGCAAGAGCTGATCGTCACTTCACCAGTCATTACTCCTCCTCCAGAACAAGTATGTTTTATCACCAAGCTATTTACATCTTCTTTTCCCTGCGCTGTACTAATCTTATGTCTTCTTTCAAGGTCTGAACCTCTCGGAATTGCGCTCATTCGACCCTGCATCCGTCGGCTCGGCCATACTAGAAGTTGATGATCATCAGCTAGATCCGACTGGCATCGCCAGCCAACTTCTCCGCGTGAAGGGCCTTCTGTCAGCTCCGATTGATGCCTTGGTCCAGGATTCTGATGCAGTGAGGCAGATTCTTGAAAAAATCAAGTCTCAACTTCCGGAAATCCTTCAGATCAAGCTCTGCCAACCGGGCACCTCCCTTTCTTTCGGGCAAAGTTAGAACAAGCTCGGCACAGGATTGAAGCTCGTCGCTCTCAAGCCCCCTTGAAGGCCGACATTGCCGAGAGGTGCCGATTGCTTAATGAGAAGAAGGCGACTCTGGATGCAAAGACTGATACATCTGCGCACTCTGAAAGGCTTCAACTTCTGGTGAAGGAGTTAGAGGACCTCAAGGCTAAGGTTTGAGCAACTGAGCAGTGCATCCAGGAAGAGAGGAACCTTATTACCAGCTCCAAACGAGAAGCAGAAGACTTGACCGACCAACTGAAGATAGAACTCGCAGTGCTGAGCGCTTTGAGTAGGTAGGTGGTGTCAAGAGAGGACAAGGACGATGAAGCAGTGATTGCTGAAGCTGATCGCGTCAGCCTTGAGGCCATACCCGCCATTGATGAGTTACTTTAGTAGATTTCCTTGTAATCGTCCCTTGTAAGATAAACCTGCATGTATCCGAATTAAGATTCTAAAGTCGATGGTTGTACATCGGCTATTTGACCAACTCAATGCGTTGGGTACAAAATACTTCTTCTTTTTTTATATATATGGGCCGACTGCACGTATCGACCCTCTTTCCTTGTGTCCAGCCTGATGTGTAACATCGGCTTTCACCTGTATGGTCATCAGGTCCTGACGGCTCATATCCTAACGCGTAGCATAAGCTTTCTCTTGTACGGGACAACTGATCGTATCGGTTCATAGCCTGATGTGTAGCATCGGCTTTATTGCTCATCATCCCACATACTTGGTTAGTACTTCTTGAGATGTTGACCATTGACCGCCACCGGGAACTTGAAGCCATCTAACTCCTCAAGCATATATGCGTTCCCAGATAGGACTTGGTCAACCCTATAAGGCCCGTGCCAGTTTGGAGACCATTTGCCATATGCTGCACCCTTAGTCCCCAATGGTAGTACTGCTTCCCAAACCAAATCTCCAACTTGAAATATTTTTGGCTTGACTTTCTTATTGTACACGCGGGCTACTTTGGCCTTATTTTCTTTGATCTTCTCAAGTGACCAAAGTCTGAGCTCCGTGAGGTCCTCAATATTGTGACACTCAGGTAAATAGCATGGTCACTCCCTAGATCTTTAGTATGTTGTTTTGTACAAAGTGTAGCAAAAGTATATTTAAAAAAAAAGATTTTAATGATAAGGAGAAGTGAATGTTTATATAATTATATTAAAATCAGGGTCCTTTTGTGCTAAGTGGGTGAATATAGGGGGTAGAATTCAAATGTATGAGGGTTATTTTGCAAAAGTTCAAAATTTGTGTTTAAATTGCAAAAGTAGGTGAAACTACCTTTTGGATGTATGTGTAGTGTAGTTTTATCTATAGGATTTACATAAAGTTTGAAAATTATGCTAAGTTTTACACTAGTTTCAAAACTATTGCTCTTTTGTAGATGAACCTTAAAGCAAAGTTGTGGCTCTTGAAAAACCCTGCATTTTTGCTTTTGGGTCCATCTCCATTTGAGCATTGGTGCGAAAGTTGTCCATGCTTTACAGTGAGGCCCCTGTGTTTTCTGCTTTTTGCAACCGGGTCCCTCATCGTCTTCCCCGAGCCCCCGATCTCCTCTGCTCCTCTGCGCACGCGCGTGACTCCTGCCGCCGGCCGTCCCCAAGCACCTGCAGCTCTGCGCCCTCCTGATCTTGCTCCACGCGTCGCCCTGTCTCTCCTCCCACCGCCCGCGTTGCCCTCGCTGGCCGTCCCTCGCTCTTCCACGTCGGGCAGACGCCCCGAGCGGCTGCCACGCCGCTCCGTCGGGCATGCCGGCACCGCCCGCCGCTCTGTGCCTGGCCGTGTGATCTCTCTCTCCCTTTCCTTCTCTCCTACAAACCGTGCGCGGCTACAAAACCGATCGAACCACCCTCTCCCCTACTGCTTTGCCTTTTCTTTCTCCACGCGACACCGACCCGCCGCCGCTCCTCCTCGCTGGGATTCTCCCGGCCTATCGCTTCCTCACCTCCTCCCCTAACACCCCGAGCTGATCCGGTCCAACTCTGGCCCCTCCTTCGCCGGAATTGCCTCCACCCCGAGCCGCCCCTCACCGGAGCCGCCCGAGCTCGACCTCACTATCGACAGCACCCCTCCGCCACCTCCTCGGCTGATCCAAGTACGGAGATCACATCCCCAACTTCCCCTGGTGCTCATGCGCGCGTTAGTTTCTCCTGTTCGCCGGCCCTTCGCCGGGAACGGCGACGCGCTGCCACGGCCGCTGCACCTCCCCGTCGTTGGTCCCGTTCCACTGTCGCCCGTCGTGCACGTTCACCTCCACGGTGTTCCCTAGGTCCCGTGGGCCCTGCCCGACCGGCTCCTCCCCGCCGGCGACCTCGCCGCCGGCGAGAACGCACCGGGACCAAGCGGCCGGCTGATGTCGAGGCCGGGCAGGGGCACATCTGTGAGAAGAAAGCTTTTTCCAGGGACCCAAGTGCAAAATACTGAGGACCCCCCTCTAGTAGTTCTGTTATTTCATGTGGCTATATTACTGCCTTGCAAAATTCATAGAAAACCACAGAAAAATCCAAATATTGCCAAACTAATTTTGTTGAAAGCTAGATTTCAAACCCTACAACTTTTATTAATGAAGTTTAGTTTGAAACCAAATACTTTTGAACCTATTTTAAACCTAAGGTTAAGAGGTGTTTTGTGTATAACTTTTACATGTTAGTTTTGTTTATTGTAATTTTTGGTTTGTAACTTCTACAGGCCATGTGTAAGCTTGTGTGAAAGTTTCAAACTAAATACTATTTTGTAGTTTAAATTCTTTTGAAATTGAGTAATTCAAATTTGCGATGTTTTGAAAATAATTAAGCATATTCCTTAGGCTCATTTAATTAGATCTTTTATTCATAATCTAATATGTTGATCATTAGTCCATAATTAAATTTTCAATACTTTATGATTCTATTTATCTAAGATTTGAATTTAAACTTGAAGTTTGAATTCAAATTCAACTGTTTTAGTTCCTGTTTCAGTAATTCCAATACTATAGACATAACTTAAGTGTAAATAATAACTTAAGAATAAACCCCCTTGTTTCATGAGTTCAGGTGTATTAACTTTTTCGATTGCAACTTTATCGTAAAATGAAGTATTTAACTCAAACACCATCTTGATTAAACTGTTGCATATCATATAAAGTCAACAACGCTCGACGACGGAGACTATGAATTGGTCTTGGGACAAGACCAAGGGTTTTCTGAAGACCCAACGAACGTCGCTAAGGAGCTAACTGAAGCCCCGAACCAGAGTTCGGAAGTCTCTGACACTCCTGCCCCCAACCCCACTCAAGAAGGCAAGCCCCGATGCATACCCTAGTATTTCAATTCATTACAATTTCATTATTATATTATATATCTTGCATTACGTCTAGGAGTTGAAACGAAACCCTAGTTGCATAAAATCTTAGGAATCCAATGTATTGTACCGAGTCCTTATCGCATAAACGCTCTGCTTAATAGAACCGGTAAAAGTCGAGTGATTTCCTGTCACTCGTGCGATATAGGAGTTGCTTGTTTACAATTCTGCAACCACTATAAGGATGATGGACAGGGTCATGTGCTGTATCATGATCTGAAGGTTTACCCTGTCTGTTTTGTTAAAAGTGGTTAAGATCGAAATGTGTGGTAGTGGTGGCTAAGCGTTTGAAAGTACTAGCCACATGCCGCGAAATATGGTAAGCGGTAAGCCTAGTACCTGAATGGCCCGGCAAATGGACATATCTCCACCACTCGACTTTTATTTTATGTTTACACGCATCGACATGTGGGAGTGCGTTCTGCAAGGCAGACAGGAATATGGGTCATGTAGTCGCGCTACATACGTATGTCCTGCACAATTGGTGTGCGTACGGTCCTGCAGTCGCTTGTGGTGGCCCTGATCCATAACCCGAAATATGAGGGAAACGGTTGCTTCGGAATGATCTTTGGATGTTCCAAGCGTGTGTGTTAGGTTTACCTTGCAAGGTTGAATTTGATTCAGAATCGTCCGCTTCTCACGAGGATTGAGACTGCTTATTCCTTCTGCCACATCGAGTAAAAAGTGTAATTATTGATGGGATAATCTTGATGGATGATAATCTCTATCTTGCTTGTTTAGTATAGGTGCTTACCTAGAATGGCTAATCAAGCTAGAATCTGAAAGCTAAACTTGAAAGTAGGTTATACTCTTTGTTGCTTTTCAGCTGAAAGTAAACCCAGAACCTTTACAATGCCTTCATGAGTCTAGTTACGAGCTAAAGTATACCCAAACTCGGGTAAGCCTTGCTGAGTATCAGAATGCTCAGCCTTGCTAGTATCTGTTGTAGATTTAACTTTCGAGAATCCTACAGAAAATCCTGCTTGGCCAACGTCTATTCCTTTTGGCTGGTCCGTGGAATGGGATCTATCCCCGGCTGGCAGTGACCCTCCTGAGTGACACCAGGCCTTGGGCTGAGCATGGTGTCAACCTTTGCGATGAAAGTAGTCGCGTGTTTATTTTCCTTCCGCTGTGAACATGAACAAGCTGTTTAGCTTCTCCGTTTAAACCCTGTTTGTATAAGTTTTACTTTACGTTTCAAACAAGGTTGTAATAATATTTGTATATCTGTAAATTCAAAGTTGATGAGCTATACTAAGATTGTAAACTCGCCTTCGCGCGAGGTAAACCTGCTTCGATCCTGTTGAACTGTGGTTGTATTGGGTGGAGACCCGACAGACCAAAGGATTGTTCCGTTTGAAGTGCGTTTGAGTTAGTGTCAGCTGTATAGCGATCATTAGCGCACTTGAGCCGGAATAATTCGGGCGGTTTTGCCACAAATATTGTCGCTCATCAGGGCAGCATACTCTTTAGTTGTTAAGTCATTTTGGAACTCTATGCGGCTCGAGCTGACCGTAATCTCCCATGGTAATACAACCTCTTGTTCGTACACTAGGTGATAAGGAGAAGTTTTTGTTGCTCCATGGCATGAAATATGGTATGCCCACAATGCGTCTGATAAGACCTCATGCCAACGCCTAGGATGTTCATCGATCTTTCTCTTGATCAACTTGATAAGGCCCTGATTGGATGCTTCAGCTTGTCCATTTGCTTGGGCATAATATGGAGATGACCTAATCAGCTTGATGCCCATGTCAGTAGCGAACTTCTTGAACTCCTCTTAAATGAAGGCCGAACCACCATCTGTTGTAATGGTCTAAGGAATCTCGAACCTGTGAATGACATGCTGTTTAACAAAATTAATGACATCCATAGATGCTACTGACTTCATGGGAACTGCCTCCACCCACTTGGTAAAATAATCTGTGATGGACAAAATAAACTGGTGGCCTTTGCTGGATGGAGGATTAATTTTACCGATTATGTCCATGCCCCAGCCTCTTAACAGCCATGGTTTGACGATAGGGTTCATTACTGACGCTGGTACCATCTGAATCTTTCCGAACCTCTGACAGGCCTGACATCCTTTATAATATTGGAAGCAATCTTCAACATGGTGGGCCAGTGATACCCCGATCGCCTAATCAGCCACTTCATCTTATGAGCCTATTGATGAATCCCACAGGTGCCTTCGTGGAGTTCGTGTAAGAGCCGATTGGATTAAATCGGCCCCAAGCATTTGAGAAACAAACCTTCTAAAGTCCTATAGAACATGTCATCTCCTATCAGGACGTACTTCATGGCCTTATAACGTATCCTCTTGGGTGCCCTCCGAGCCAAATCCTTCAAGTAGTTGAAGATATCGGCTCTCCAATCTCCTTGGTCCAGTAGGTGCACCTAAAGATCAGCTCTGTCCGCCACAACCTTGTATCCCGAAGCCATCTGTGCTAGATCATTGGCCTCTGAATTTTATGTCCTAGGTATCCAATAGAAACTTATGTACCTAAATTTGGCCATCAACTCTTGACATTGTACCTATAATAGGAAGAGCGACTCGCTCTCACACCTGTACTCCTCTGTGAGCTGAGAGATCGCCAATTTTGAATCCCTGAAAATTTCCACTGCTTCAACTCTGGTCTCAAGAAGCAACTCCATACCCTTACGCTTCATATTCTGCCAGGTTATTGGTGCAAGCGGTAGATAATCTGATTGAAAAAGAATAAGTTGCCCCCCAAGGCGACACAAGTAGGATACCTATGCCACATCCATCTCCACAAGCCGATCCGTCGAAGTACATGGCCCATGCACGTACGGAGAGTGTTGCTATGTCAATATTGATCCTTTCTACGATGAGATCCGCCAGCGCCTGCCATTTGACTGCCCTCGCGGGTTGGTATCGGATATCGAATTCTGACAATGCAAACATCCACTTCCCAAGTCGGCCTTTCAACACAGGAGCTGATAGCATGTGCTTGATAACATCCGATTTGCAGATGATGACTGTCTCAGCTGATAGCAGGATATGATGAAGCTTTGTTTATGTAAAGAATAGACAAAGACATAACTTTTCAATGTCAGGGCACCTCGTCTCTACATCTTGCATTCTTCTGCTGAGGTAGAACACAACCCACTCTTTGCCGTCATGCACTTGTATTACTACTGAAGCGATGGAGGTGTCACATACTGATAAGTACAGGTAGAATGGCCTATCTTGTTGGGGTGGAACTAACATGGGTGGTTTTGACAGATACTTCTTGATCTCTTCAAATATCCGTTGCTGCTTTGCCCTCCAGCAAAACTCATCATTGGCTTTAATTTTCACCATCTCCATAAAAGGCTTAATCCGCCTGGAGAGATTGGAAATAAACCTTCTAACAAAGTTGATTTTACCAATAAGCTGCTGGAGCTCCCTCCTTGTAGTAGGTGGCACCATCGTTTTTACAGCTTCTTGACTCTTTAGGCCGATCTCGATTCCTCTTTCATGTACCAGGAAACCCAGGAACTGACCGGCCGATACGCCGAAAGCGTATTTCTTCGGATTCATCCTAAGACCGAACCTTCTGGGTCATTCCAGAACTTGCCGTATGTCCCCCAAGTGTCCTTCAATTGACGCAGATTTCACTACAACATCGTCAATATAAATATCCACCATCTTGCCGATCAGATTGTGAAAAATGTAGTTCATGGCACGTTGATACGTAGCGCTGGCATTCTTCGATCCAAAGGTCATAACCACATATTCGAACAGTCCTACTACCCCAGGCACTCTGAACGCGGTCTTGTTTACATCCTCCGGAGCCACGAAGATCTGGTTATAGCCGGCGTTACCGTCCATGAAACTCAAGATCTTATGATCGGCAGCTGCGTTGATCAATGTCTCCGCGACAGGCATCGGGTATTCATCTTTTGGAGTAGCCCTGTTGAGGTCTTTGAAGTCTACACAGACTCGCCATCGGCCATCTTTCTTTTGCATAGGTATGATACTTGAAATCCACTCGGCATACCTACAGGGCCTAATGAATCCTGCTTCTAGCATTTTCTCCACCTCTTTCTTGACTTCTACCAGAACTTCAGCCTTCATTTGCCGCGCTCGCTGCTAAATTGGCCGAAATGCCTTCTTGAGAGGGAGCCGATGCTCGACTATACTCCTATCCAACCCAGGCATCTCTGTATAATCCCAGGCAAAGTAGTCTGCGTATTCCTTTAGCAAAGCTATCATCAGCTCTCGTAGACACGGGCTTAACTTTTTGCTGATAAATGTTGGTCGTGGCTTATCCCCAGGACAAATATCCACTTCTTCGAGCTCGTCAGCCGATGTAAACCTGTATCCTAATTTTCTGTCATCTATTAAGTCAACGCTGCAGATGGACAGAGAAGATAACAAAAAGAGTTTCGGCCAATCGTTGAGATCGGCCACTTTGTAACCTTCATTGACCTTTGAAATTTTACAATTGAAGTATGGTCGGCTGCTAGAGCGGGCCTCCTTGTAACTGCTACGATCATGTAAAACACTTACCTTCAAAAGTTTACATTTTATTTTCTGGGGCCAATCGCGGGGATCGGCCTTGCCGAGTGCGTCAGAGCAGCTCACCCTTTGTGTTTTGTCTATTTCGCAAGGCTAGTGGATAAGACCATCCTCACCCTATTTTTTGTAGCTTTGATGCGGTCACAGCCTTCCAAGCTGATCCGTGAGATCGGCTCTTGGTCTTCCACGTCCCAGATGCTCATGGCGGCATGTGAGATCTTGATCGAGTCATCTGCATGAACCACCTCTACCTCATCTCCATCCTACTGAATTAGACATTGATGCATTGTGGAAGGGATGCAGTAGTTGGCATGGATCCAATCCCTACCAAATAGGACACTGTATGTACTCTTGTTGTTAATGATGAAGAAAGAGGTTGGGACAATCTTGCTTCCAATGGTCAAATCCACACTAAGGACGCCTTGTGCTTCTGATGTTGGCCGTTGAAATCACTCAGCGTGACGTTGGTCTTGATCAGATCTCTAGTGGACCACCCCAACTGGCGCAGCACTGAGTACAGCATTATATTAACTGCCGCTCCTATGTCAACCAACATCTTATTGACAGGCTGGCCATTTATGTAACCCTTGAGATATAAAGCCTTCAAATGCTTGTAGTTCTTTGCTCGGGGCTTCTCAAATATAACTAGCCGCGGCCCCAAGTCAAGCTGGGCTACCGGTAATTCTTCATGGCCTCGAGCGTGGAACACCGCGGGGAGTACAAACACCATGTGTGCATCAGCCGATGTCTTCATATCGGCTCTTGTTGATTTTGGACGTCACTCCTTCTTGGGAGGGCGCGACTCCCTTCTCTGGGTGTAATGGACTTTATCCGCCAAATCTAGGTGCGCCTTCCTCAGTGTCTCAAGATATCTAGCCTTGGCTTCCTCCAGACTGCGCAGCCGCTGTACCTGCATTTCTGGGAGCGGTTAAGTCCGTCAAGGCACCAGCGCGGCTGGTGATATGAAGCGTCCCCTCATTCGAGGTGACTTAAATGTGATATAACAATCAGTCTCAGGAGGCTGATACACATTTATTACATCAGATGGTACATTACCGTACAAACCTCTGAGGAGGCGGGCACTCGATACAAATGATAACTAGTAATAAAATAGCTATGGTAATACACCAAAGCACGACCCACGTGGGATCCAGCTCGGGCTCAGAGTAACACGCTAGCAGGAGCATCTTGCAGAGGGCCAACACCACAGGCAAAGTTGGGCGTGGACACAACCCTTATTCGTCGTTTCCAATCACGTAGTCCGGATCTTCCTCTGAGAAAACCACAAATATATATAGGGTGAGTACAAAGGTACTCAACAAGTCCAACCACACCCGCGGAGGGGGGGTGATAACAGAGATCATGCACGGGTATATCAAGGGTGGGGTTGGGGTTTATTTGCGATAAAGCAAGATTTTACATATGCAAGGGTTTATTTATCAAAAGCACTTTCTCAAAACATTTTTATAGTAATCGAATCATAAGTAGGGTTGATCCTGTACAAAGGATCCAAATTTTAGTGACATTGGACTCGGCGTCCACAGTAGCTTACTGCACAACTGCCGAGTACTTTCAAAACAACTCACGCCACAAAACCAATCATCCCGAAACATCTATTGAAGTGACCATGCCGTAACGCGTCCAATTCCGTGGACACGGCTATTCGAATAGATTTTTACACTCTGCAGAGGTTGTACACTTTATCCACAAGTAGGGTACCGCGCTACGAACACCTTAATGTCGCGGCGGATCCTAACAAAGCCATTACCCACCTTAGCTGAATCTAACTAGCCAACACGGAAGCTACCATGGGGTTAATGACCCATCAACAAAGTCATAACCGGAATATAACTCACACAGATCGTATTCCTTCTCCATAGTCTCCCGTTGCTCACCCGCTCTCCTTTTTGGCTAGTAGAACAACTAGTGGGGTTTATGCTAAGCTGTTGCCCACACAACGGTCGAGTGGTTGTACGATAAATGGGTTAGGCAAGATGACACCCCAGTTCATCCTTATACTGACCAGACGGACATCTCCTGACCATGCCCAACCACAAAGGTACGAGCACACTAGTGGCATTTCACACAGAAAACGCCGTCCATCTCGCCAGATTAAGCCCTTCTTTTATTTCCCCAAAATCCCATTGTATCTTCTAAATCACTCGTGCCCTTGTTTTTAGTAAAGCGCTTATGATCATGGTTTAAAATATAATGAGAGGGATAATAGGTAACAAGTATCTTTGGTATGTAGTTTACGCCTAACCGAGCAAATCCTAGGTCATCAGGGAAGGGTTATAGCAATCAAGGGGTGGCTATCCAACCAGGTCTTGCAATAAAACGATGCATCTTACAAAACAGGCCAATAGGTTGTATTTATAAATCTAGGATAAATATGCATCAAAGGATGGGATTGGACTTGCCATTCACAAAGCCTTCCGGGAAGTCCTGATCGAGGTACTGTCCTTCAGGTTCGGGCTCACGGCACTGGTTCTCGGACTCTTGCTCGTAGTACTGCTCGTCGACGGGTTCTCCCTCGGTCACCTCGTGATCTACGGCGCACACAAACAAACATTCCATAAGGAAAAAGAATTAAAGGTTTTATTTACAAGCCCGAATCAGGAATAACTTAAGAAACTATGGTAGAAGGAAGATTTTCGGGAGATTTCTTGATGGCAGGGCCGACATTATGCTAGAAATGGCGTGGTAAAGTTTTGGGGCAAACAGAGGGTTTTTTGGTGCATGAAATGATAGGCCGAGCGGGGTTTAGGGAATGAATAAGGGTCTAAGGGCCTATTTGTAATTACTGTTGGGAGGGGAGGGCTTGATTAGAATTTTCGGGAATTTCTAGGGTACTCTGAAAAGGTCGGGGGTTTATCCGTAATTATTTTGTATAGGGGGGGTTCACTTCCTAAATAAAATGAGCAGGGGGGTTTAATTGGAAAGAGGGGTTAAAGGGAGGTGGGCTCTTAAGGGGATAGGCAAAAGGGCAGGGGGCTCAGGGCAAATGTGCCCTTCTTCCTCCTCCCGTTACCAGGAACAGAGGAGGGGGTAGGGGCCGGCGGCGCCACGGATTCCGGCGGCCCTAGGGCACGGCGGCGGCCGGGGGTAGGGGCTACACGGAGAGGAGAGCAAGGGGGATCCATTCCACCACTCACCACGAGCCGGGGTGGCGCGAGGCGGGCTGCCCACGAGGGCCAGGGGCGGCGGGCGGAGGGCCTAGCGGCGGTGGCAGTGCAGGGCCGGGGAGGGGGGCTAGGGCTGCGGGGGAGTTTGTGGTGGTGGCGAGGCGCGTCGTGGGGGGTACTTATAGGCCGGCAGGGGGGGGGGGGGGGGCGGGGAGGAGGATGGCGCGGTGGAGGCCGGCGAGCTCGGGGCGGCCAGTAATGGCGGTGGGGGCGGGATTGCTGCTGCGCAGGGCGGCCGGTGGCGCTGGTCGTCGCTGCGCAGGGCGAGTGGTGGCGTGTAGCGAGGAGGGGCGGCCTGGGGGCGTGCGGCGCAGGGGGAGGCGGCCCATGGTGAGGCGACGCGCGGCGGCCGGCACTGCTCTGCCGCGGCACGCCGGGGCAAGCACGAGCGCCGAGGCGGCAAGGGGGGTACGGCGCGCGAAGAGGAGGGCCGGGTTAGGCGGCTCCTGTGGAGTCGTCAAAGGGCGGGGGTGGTGGTGGTGGCCGGCGTTGAGCTCTGCTCGGTGCCGTGCTGCGCGTGCAGGGGAGGTGAGAGGAGCAGGAAACAGGATCAGAGAAAGGAGAAAAGAAAGGGGAATAGGGGAAAAAGGAAAAAGGGGGGGGAAGCGTCGGCGGATTTTACGGCGCGGTCGCGAGCGCGAGGTCGAGCACGCGGGGGGGAAAATGCGTCGGCGGGATTCGCGGTCACGGTCGCGAGTGCGGGGTTGAGCACGCGGCACGTCGCGGGGGTCGAGGAAAAGAGAAAGGATGGCGGTCAATGTCGGATGTCAGACGGCGAAAGGTCGAGAGATGTTTTGGGCGATTAGGAGTTCGGACGGTAAGGGTTTAGGAACGATCCGAGCTTGACGAAAGAATATTTTCTCGCGAGCGATTTGTGCTGTAATTTAAATAAGGTAAAAACGCGGGCGTCACATGATACTTATCCTCCTCCTCTTCAAAGTCCACCCTTCTTCGTGGTGGCTGAATCTGTTCATGCTGGGATGGCACAGGTCCCAAACATCGTAAAACCGAGACCCCTTCTGCATCACGCTTCCGGGATCCGCACTCTGGGCAATCCTTAGTAGTAGGCAATCGACTCATTCCAGAGTCCCAGAAATACTTGAAGAACGGGCAATGCCAATGATCATGCGTGTCTTCCCGCTTCTTCAAACTTTTCCCAGTACAGCGTTCATACTCTTCCTCCTCCGACATGCGCTGGAGACGTTGCTTGTACTGGTACTCATACTTT
This sequence comes from Panicum hallii, assembly GCF_002211085.1. Classification (NCBI taxonomy): domain Eukaryota; kingdom Viridiplantae; phylum Streptophyta; class Magnoliopsida; order Poales; family Poaceae; genus Panicum; species Panicum hallii. Next base: position 31,588,123 of record NC_038049.1, on the reverse strand, counting down.
TTGAGGAGATCAGAAGAAGCTGGCCGCTGATTCCTGACATGCCTTATTTGTTCTTCCGTGATATATCCTTTTTCCCCTTTTGGGCCCGATCGCAGGGATCGGCCTCTTCATTCCTGGTGTGGCGACGTAACGCAGGCCCTGCCATATTAATGCCGAGTGCGAAATCTAGTTGTCGCCTCGCAAACCGGTGATAACCCTCCACCATATTCACACTTGGAAAAGGCTGGGTATCGACCTTCATGGAAGTTTGACCCAGGATCAATCGGCCTTGCTCGATAGCTGATTGGATCTGCCGACGGAGTTCCTTGCAGTCGCTAGTGTTATGGGTGAAAGAATGATGCCACTTGCAATATGATCTCCTTGCAGCTCTTGTGGAGTAGGAAGTTTGCAGCCTTTAGGTAACTTCAACTGCTTCTCCTTCAATAACAGATCAAATATCTGTTCAACTTTGCTCACCTCGAAGTCAAAACCTTTTGCAGGTCCCTGCTGTTTCACCCACTTATAAGACACGGGATTTGCCCCCCGAGTCCATTCTGCAACTGCTACTTCTTGGTCATCCCTAGAATCCTCAGCGTCTTCTGTGTCGATCAATGTTACTTGACGCTTGAACCTGTCCTGGTATAGTTCTGGGTGGCGCTGATCATATGTTGTTAAGTTTTGCACCAAGTGCGCCAAAGAATTGAACTCCAATTGGAAAGCCAGATCCTTGATCGGCTTTTGCAGTCCCAAGGATGCCAACTCGACTTCCTCCTTTTCTGAAATACGGGTTGAGTACCATCGGTTCTTTACCTCTTTGAAGTGTTGGATATATTCGACCACGGTTTCCCCACGCTTCTGCCGTACTTGTGCCAAGTCGGCAATTCCGGCCTCTGCATCTTCCGAGTGATATTGAATATGAAACTACTCCTCCAGCTTCTTCCAGGTGCGGATCGAATCAAGGCCTAATGATGTGTACCATCCAAAGGCTGGCCCTATGAGAGACTGCGAGAAAAACCTTACTCGCAAGGGATCCGACACCAAGATCATTCCTAATTGCGCCAAGTATCGGCTCACGTGCTCGATGGAGCTAGATCTTTCTGCTCCACTGAACTTGGTGAACTCAGGGAGCTGATACTTGGGCGGCAGGGGAATTAGATCATAGTCACTGGGATACGACTTAGTATAGCCGATCGCCCTCCTCTTTGGTAGAATGCCGAATTGATCTCTTAGGATGGCACTGATCTGGTCTACCGTCTGCGCTCCTGGGGCCGAGTGCATACTGTCATGACTTGGCCCGGTGGCATAAGTAGCTAGCCACACTTGTTTGTCAGCATCTACCTCAGAAACTCCTCTAGCCGCCCTCTGCACACAATGTACCGGATTGTTGCTGTCCGGTATATAAGCACACATATACCCGTGTGGGATCTCCTTTGGCGGCTCGCTGAAGAACTGGTGATCCACAGGGTCACCTCCCACCTTGTAGACGACGTAGGCCAGGGAGCCATGTGACTCTGGAGCCGCGAGCGTATAAAGCAGCGGTGGCTTAGCCTGGAACGGCAATTCTCCCTTATGACTCCCCAGAGTAGGTCCTGTTGGAGAGTATTGATGCCTCATGATCTCCTGGACCACGCGCAGTGCGACACGCTCGAAAGTGTTCACCAGGCTCTCGGAGTGTCGATGCAGTGAGTGGGCCACCATGTAGTTTACTTCCTGGCGCAGAGCTCTGGTATGATCTTCTGAAGGGGTGGACAGGTCCACATCATCAAGAGCGCCTTCAGGTGAAAACCCCTTCCACCTAACGCCGTTATGGCGGGTCTTCTTGAAAGAACCGATGAGATCGGCTTCGAAGAGAGCCTTGATCTCATCGTATTTCTTCTTGTGCTCAGCAGGCAGCTCCTCGTACGTGATCAGATCCTCCCTCGTCATCCCGTCAGCAGAAGTCGATGTAGTTGATGAAGATGGTCCTACTGGGCATGCCAGAATGTGTTGTCGGTCAAAACCTACCGTTGAGCAGCGACAGGCAACACGAGGAGCCGGAGGCTCCCAGGACTGCTGGTGGGCCCCGGTCCCTTGATCAACGGCCCGAGATCTAGCACACGACCTAGCGTTTGGGTTGCTAGGCGTGCCACCAAACCTTGTACCTGATCAGGAAGGTGTAGAAGTGATGTATGTTAGTGTCCTGCATGCAAAGACACGTATAAACATTAGTCCGAGCCGTGATCGGCTCATCGGGTGATTCCCGATATTGGTTGTAAAGAGCCGATTGTGTCCAATATCAGATCGGATCTAAATATTTGAATAAAGCAAGCATATTCGATGGTAATGTAAAACTTGCTCTGTAACTAATAAGCTAATCCGATCTACGATGGCTAAAGCTTTCACTGCATAATCGGAACATCCTACATGTAATTGAGCCTAACAGATACGGAAGGTAACAGAATAGCAACCTAAACAGAGGACTAAAATCCAACAGAGAGCCGATTCCTGGAACAATCACTCTTTAGGTTGATACAAAGCATCAAACGTACCGTCGGAACGTTCAACCCGTTTGAAGGGCCTAATCATGCAGATATTAAGCTAAATCTTCGATGAACAAAGACTAACCATAATAGATTGGATCTACTAACCAAGAACAGAGCAAGGTGCTGCCCTCACACCCGTGATCGGGCACAAGGATAGCAAAATGTTTACAGATAACAAATGATACACGAGTAAAACATGAAAGAGCCGATGCTAGTCTATAAACACCAGGATAACTAGTGCTACTCGCCATCAACAACACTTCAGTACAAGAAACACAAAGGTAGATAGGCAGGAACGATGCTGCCCCGATCATGCAAGGCATGATCGTGGCTGCACGACACTTACCCGAGAAACCCTAGAACAGGGGTGGCGATGCGCCGAGAGTTTTATGAATGATTGATTGTTCATCCTTTATTCATAATCCAAGGTACATATTTATAGTCCGGAGACTTGCCTTCCCTAACCAATCCTAACTAACCACGACACGAATCCTGGCTATCTCTATCTAAACTATTTTAAATGCACACACCTATCTAGATATATGGCAAATCCTAGCCTCAAATGCTCGCGAAGGGGCCGATTCGCAAGCCCACTATATGTGGTAGAACCGTCTGAATTATTCCGGCTCAAGTGCGCTAATGATCGTGTGACAGTTCATGTGTTTGTAAACTAGATATATATTTTGTTAGAGTGAAATATGTGTTTGTTTGTATAAAGTTTATGTGTGTTTATGTGAAGTTTTTGAAAATTTAAAGTGCAAATAAAAGGGTATTTTTGTAATTACAGAAAAACTTAGGGTTGTTTTTGCAAAATGTACCTAGATAAAGGTAATTTCAAAATGAGTAGAGGATGGTTTTGTAAATATGCTTTTCTTATTTATCCCTTGTAAAAATATATATATATATATATATTTATCCAAAAGTTGCATTAGCAATGCAAGTGTTGAATTGTGTAAAAATTTTGGGTAAAATGGTAAAAATTAAGGGTGTTTACGTAATTTTATAAAGTACAAGTCCTTTTATGCAAGTTTCTGATTTACAAAAGTAACTTTCAAAATTACTCAGGACTAAAGTGTAAAAGTGCAAGTCATCATGATATGTTTATCCACTCATAATGACGATTCTATCACGTCATCATGACATGTCATAAATGCTTGCATTTAGGTCCTAAATTTTATAAAATTACGCTCTTTAGGATAAAAGTAATTCAAATTCAACTTTTGTTCCAAATTTCATGTGTAAACATACAAGTTTTGAGTTTTTGAACTTGAGCCCTTAAGCAATGTTGTAGAGTTTGAAAAACTCTCCAACTTTCGTTTTGGGAATTTCTTCATCCGAGTTTTAAATCAACGGGAAATTTTGTTTTACAAATAGGTCCCTGCAGTTTTCTGTAATTGCAGTTAGGCCCTTGGGAAAATCCATCTGTTCTTCTTCTCTTCTCTTCCTTATCCTGACATTTCTCTTCTGTTTCCTTATCTTCACCGGCGGCACATGCTTCTGGTTTCCAACCTTATCCACCCCCCCTCTCTCTCCCCCTCCCTTTCTCCCCTCCACGCGGTATAGGCAGCAGCAGCCCTGAGCGGCACAGGCAGGCGGCGGCTTGGGTGCGCAGCGCGGCTCCAGGCGCGCGCGGAGCGCGCGGGCGCTGCACGGCGGCGCAGCGTGCGGCCCAAGAGGCGAGCGGCAGGTGCGGCCGCGGCTCAGCGCGGCTAGCGGCAGCGGCCTAGGCGGCCGAGCGTGCGGCGCGGCTGGCAGAGTAGAGTGCGGGAGGAGGAAGTGCGGGCCGCGGCAGGCGCAGGGAGTGGCTTCGGGCGCACGGGCGAGCAGGCCTAGGCACGAGCCGAGAGGAGGCAGGCCGGAGACGCGCGGCTAGCGGATTGGAAGCGCGCGGCTGGCGGAGTAGAGGCACGTGGGAGTGAGCGGCTCTACGGGCGGCGCTGGAGGCCGGTGCACGGCGGGCACAGGAGCTGGGCTTGGCGGCGTGCATGAGCTGGCAGCACAGGAGCTGGAGCGGATTCAGGAGGCGAGCGGAGTGCGCAGGGTGGTGGCCAGCCCGAGCGGCGGGTGACTCCAGGAGCGAACCAGTGCGGGGCAAGGCCCGGGTGAGGCGCAGGCGAGCCCGAACGAGCTGGCGGCGAGCCGAGCACGGCTCGGGCGCGTGAGCGGGGGCTGGAGCACGGATGATGGCGGGCGCCGAGCCAGCGCGCAGCGCACAAGAGCAGAAGCTGGGCGACAGGTCGGCGGTGGCGCGCGCGGGCAGCAGCGAGCAGGCCCTAGCGCGAACATGCGAGCCCAGAGGCGGATTCAGGCGGTAGCGTAGGAGCACGGGAGTTGGAGTGGCATGGCTTAGGCGATGCTGGAGCTCACGTGCTGGAGAGCCAGTGTAGGCGCTGGAGCGGCAGGAACGTGGGCGGTGCCGAGCGAGTGGCACGAGCGTGCGCGCAGTGACGCGCGGAAGTTGGCGGTGTGTGCAGGTGTTGGGCGGCCGGAGCAAGCACGGCACAGATGCAGGCGGCGTAGGCATGCGAGCGCAAGAGCAGGACCGAACGGAGGCGAACGGCCCGGAGCAAACAGTGGCGCGCAGAACGGATTCAGACGCGTAAGCGGCAGCGCCATGCGGGCCAAGGGCGCGCGCGGTTCGAGCGTGCGAGGGGGCAATACGGCAAGGCTGAAGCAAGCGACGTCGAGCCCCTGCGCAAGGACCGGCGGTACGTAGCGGGGCTTCTGCGCGAGAAGCGGGAACACAGTGGCGTCGATCCTGACTACGCCACAGTGATCTTTGGTGGTGCCGGAGTGGCCGTATCGAAGATACAGTTAAGGTGTTCGACGAAATGTTGGCCGCAGGAGAAGTGATGCCAACTGCGGTGATGTGCAATGCATTGATCGGAGGCCGTCAAGGAAAGGGCAACGGGAGACATGGCCCTAATGCAAGTAGACCACGGTCCTCGCGAAGATAGAAGTAAGAGTATGGCGTGGCGAATCCGAAAGAGAAGCCGCGAAGTGAAGACAGTGATCGGGCGTGACGAGCTCGGAGGAGATGCGGTGCAGTCAGGTCAAGGAGGGGTTTTTCTTGTGCGAGCAGAGGTGTTTGGTCAGCCATGCTTTGGCATCGCATGTGCGTAGGCAGAAGAAGTTCAACTCGTGAGCAGGAAAACCCTAGGGTTCGCGGAGAAGTCAGTATAGCGAACCCATTCGGCTCCATCGTCTCATCCCATAAGTCCACGACGTCCAGCAACTCCTATTCCTCGTCGATCGCCGAGCAAGACCACAAATCACCGTGGGGATTATCCCTTCGGCCATCTTCCACCCATGGCCACCCTTCCCAGCAAACTTCTTCGTCGACCACGGAATCTCGTCATCGTCGAGCACTTCTCGTCGCCACTCCTATTTACCGCGGGAGTTCACTTTCCGCGTGTTCTCCTCCATAATCAAGGTTTGCCCTAATCCACTGAATTTTCTAATGCCGGCGATTCCTTTGCCGGAATATTGTCGTTAACTTCCTATTAACTGTTTTCCCGGACCAGGGACTTGATTGCTATGTTTTAGAAAGTTCTAGGGTGTCCTTTGTAAAATTTTCAAAACTTTATTTATTTCAAATCAGGGAACATTTACAAGTTTGTGTTATGCTCTTGAATTGAAAATCTTGATCTGTGGTCTAGGTTAAATGTTAGGGAATGAATGCTTTGTTTGTACCATATATTGTATGCATGTGTTTTAGCTGAAAGATAAATCATAGGATGTATGTTTCAAGTGGAAAAGTGTGGTAATTAGTTAATACATCACACAAACGCTCATATGCCTGCCATCAAGACATTGTTCTCGTCTTGATTGCAACCTTCTTAAGACCCTTTTTTGTATAAGGATTCCTGTTAGTCCATGTGTATCTGCTGCTTAGCTAATACGTCTCGACAGCTATGCTTCAGTGTCAGGTTATCAACCCAACCGCTAAACATCCGTTTCCTTTGAGTTTAGAATACTTCTGTGTAACAGTTATCAGCCGATGCATTTCTTTTGGTATGCTTCTACCATCGGCTGGTTAACTGATACGATTGTTATCTTTCTAGTATCGGCTATTGCCGATACAATTCTTTTGTTCTGTCCTACATCGACTGCACAGAGACGATGTATCGAAAAGACACCCACAATCTTAGGGTTCTTGCTATCGGCCGATCCAAGCCGATTCTAGTCGTTTTCCGTATCGGTCAAACACGGCCGATCGATCCTTAGTTTTCCCACCCTTATCTATACACTTCTATCAGTCGATTTATCAACTGAGAAATCGGCTACATATCTATCGGTTCTATACCCTTAACCATACCCCATCGGCTGTACGTCACTCAATAGTTGTGCTGACGTAATCGAGTCGATACAACCACACTTAGTTACCTAGATAACACCTAAGCACATCTCAGTTAAGACAACTACTTTAGGAATCATCCTTCTGCCAAGGTAATCGATGATTTCATCGATCACCTAGGAAACCGACGCACTCATCAATCAGCTAAACCCTCGTTGTTTCCAATCGGCTCTGTTGTAATCTTCAACGAGTAGCCGATTCTAGTTAGTTGCCCCCTAAAGCTCTGTCTAGGTTTAGTTCAGATCTTTTTGGTTGTTATGTGAATAGTGTGTTAGATAAGTGCTGGATTGTAACTTTGTTGTGAAATAAAATATTTTTGTGTGCACGCTTGAATGTAATGTTGCATTACATGTAGATACGACTACTTCGGCAACGGTACCTACAAGATTTCCCCGGAGTCTACGAAGGATGTTCCTGAAGATCAAGTGAACGTCACCAAGGGATTAACTCAAGCCCCGAACCAAAGTTCGGAAGATGTTGACTTACTGACTTCAGACCCACCAGTAAAGGCAAGCCCCGGACATATCCCACTACTTTATTTACACTGCAATCTATGTCTATCTATATTATATCTTGCATTAAGTCTAGGAATTGAAGTGAAACCCTAGATGCATGAATCCTAGGAATCCAATGTAATGCTCCCGAGTCCTTATCGAATAGTTGCTCCGCTAATAGGACCGGTAGAAGTCGAGTGATTTCCTGTCACTCGCGCGATATAGGAGTTGCTTGTTTACAATTCTGCAACCACTATAAGGATGACGGACAGGGTCATGTGCTGTAACATGACCTGAGGATTACCCTGTCTGTTTTGATAAAAGTTTTAAGGCCGAAATGTGTGGTAGTGGTGGCTAAGCTTTTGAAAGTACTAGCCACATGCCGCGGAATATGGTAAGCGGTAAGCCTAGTAACCAATCGGCCCGGCAAGTGGACATACCTCCCACCACTCGATTTTATGTTATGTTCACACGCACCGACATGTGGGAGTATGTTCTGCAAGGCAGACAGAAATACGGGTTTTGTAGTCGCGCTACAGACGTATGTCCTGCACACATTGGGTGTGCGTACGGTCCTACAGTCGCTTGTGGTGGACCTGATCCACGACCCGGAATGAGAGGCAAACGGTTGCTTCGGAATGCCCTGTTGGTATTCCAAGCGTGTGTGTTAGGTTTACCTTGCAAGGTTAAATTCGATTCGAATCGTCCGCCTCTCACGAAGTTTGAGACTGCTTATCCCTTTTACCACATCGAGTAAAAAGTGTAATTGTTGAAGAAATAATCTTGATGGATGATAATATCTACATTGCTTGTTTAGTATAGGTGCTTACCTAGAATGGCTAATCAAACTAGAATCTGAAAGCTAAAACTTGAAAATAGGTTATATTCTTAGTTGCTTTTTAGCTAAAACCAAACCCGGAACCATTACAAGCTTTCATAAGTCTAGTTATGGGCTAAAGTATACCCAATCCCGGGTAAGCCTTGCTGAGTATTAGTATACTCAGCCTTGCTAGTTTTATGTTTTTCAGGTAAAGCCTTTGAAGACCCTACTCTTTCCCTGTCATGGCCCTGTGCTCTTCCAGATGATTGGTCCGTGGAATGGGATTCGTCCCCGGCCAGCACTGGTGATATCGAGTGATGTCGTGCCCGGGCTTAGCATGGCATCCGTCTAGACGACGTGTTAGGAATCGTTGTGTATGTTTTCCGCTGCTAAGAACCTTAACTTAAAAGTTTGTAATGTTCTCTCTAGATTTGAAACTTCGTACTTCTTTTGGAAACTCTTGTCATGTAATCCTCTGTGATGTAAAATATGATGGTGATTGTATCTCTGGACTCACCTTCGTGTGAGGTAACCTTATTTGATCCTGTGTATCGGTGGTTTATCGGGACGTTACCCGACAGGCCAAGGGATTATACCGTTTAAAGCACGTTGGAGCCCTCGGGGTGGACTCACGTACTTGATCCGGTATAATTCAGGTTGGTTCTGCCACAGATCGTTATACAGCCGACACTAACTCAACGCACTTCAAACAGAACAATTCATTGGTCTGTCGGGTCTACGCCCGATACAACCACGGTTCAACAGGATCGAAGCAGGTTTACCTCGCACGAAGGCGAGTTTACAATCACAGTACAGCTCATCAACTTTTAATCCACAGATTAGCGAATATTATTACAAACCATGTTCAAACTTTAAAGTAAAAATTTATACAAACAGTGTTTAAACCGACAAGCTAAATAGCTTGTCTTTTCTCACAGCGGAAGGGAAATAAACACGCGACTACATACATCGCAAAGGTTGACACCATGCTCAGCCCAAGGCCTGGTGTCACTCCGAAGGGTCACTGCCAACCGGGGACGGATCCCACTCCATGAACCAGCCATGCGGAATAGAGGTTGGCCACGCAGAACTATCCGTGGGGTTCTCAAGGGTGATACCTAAAAAAGATACTAGCAAGACTGAGTATTCTAATACTCAGCAAGGCTTACCCGGGATTGGGTATACTTTAGCCCGTAACTAGACTCATGACGGCATTTCAAGGGTTCTGGGTTCATTTGCAGCTGAAAAGCAACAAAGAGTATGATCTATTTTCAAATTTTAGCTTCCAAATTCTAGTTGATTATCCATTCTAGGTTAGCACCTAAACTAAGCAAGCAAGGTAGAGATTATCATCCATCCAGATTGTTCCATCATTAGTTACACTTCTTACTCTATGTAGCAGAAGGAATAAGCAGTCTCAATCTTCGTGAGAAACAGACGATTCTGAATCGAATTCAACCTTGCAAGGGTAAACCTAACTCACACGCTTGGAACATCCAAAGATCGTTCCGAAGCAACCGTTTGCTTTTCATTCCGGGTCGTGAAATAGGGCCACCACAAGCGACTGTAGGACTGTACGCACCAATTGTGCAGGACATACGCCTGTAACGCGACTACATGACCGTATTCCTGTCCGCAGTGCGGAACGTACTCCCGCACGTCGGTGCATGAGAAAAACCAAATTACGAGTGGTGGGAGGTATGTCCACTTGACGGGCCGATTGGTTACTAGGCTTACCGCTTTACCATATTTCACGGCATGTGGCTAGTACTTTCAAACGCTTAGCCACCACTACCACACGCTGCGACCTCAACAACTTTTATCCAAAACAGACAGGGTAAAACTCCAGGTCATGACACCGTACATGACCCTGTCCATCATCCTTATATTGATTGCAAAATAAAATGTGACACTCAGGTAAATTGTGTGGTCACACCCTAGATCTTTAGTGTGTAGTTATGTACAAAATGTAGCAAAAATGTGTTTAAAAATGTTAATGATAAGCAAAGGTGATTGTTTGTATATTTGTATTGAAATCAGGGTCCTTTTGTGCTAAATGGGTGAGCTTGGAGGGTAGATTTTGAAAGTATGAGGGTTGTTTTGTAAAAGTTGAAAACTTATGTTTTAAACGCAAAAATAGGTGAAACTACCTTTTGGATGTAAATGTGGTGTAATTTTAAAATAGGATTTATGTAAAGTTTAGAAGTCTTGTTAAATTTCTATTTGATTGCAAAACCTTAGCTCTTCTATGGGTGAACCTTAAAGCAAAGTTGTGCATTTTGAAAAACTACACACTTTTTCTTTTGGGTCCATCTTCATTTGAGCAGTGGTGTGAAAGTTGTCCATGCTTTATAGTAAGGCCCCTGAGTTTTCTGCTTTTTGCAACTGGGTCCTCTATCTTCCTCCTCGAGTCCCCGAGCTCCTCTGTTTTCCCTGCCGCGCGCGTGTGCCTTCTGCCGCCGGCTGCCCCCGAGCGTCTGCAGCTTTGCTTCCTTCGCCCACACATCGTCTTGTCATCCCTTCCACCGCCCGTATCCTTCCCGCTGTCTTCCCCTCGCCGTGCCACGTTGGGCTGCCGGAGCCGAGCAGCTGCCACGCACTGAGGCTCACCGACGCCGCCCGCCGTCGTGGGCTCGGTCCGTGACCACTATCTCCTCCTCTCCCTCTCCTTTCTTCCAGTGGAGTCGTGCTTGCCCTATAAGACCCAGCTGAGCTCCATCCTTCTGTTGTTTCTCCCCCTTTCCTCCTCCCTGCAATCACCAGCACCGAAGCGCCGCCGCATATCTCCCGCCGGAATCCTCCCCAACCGCACCACCCCGCCCCGATTCCGCTAGCCCAGAGCTTTCTCACCTCCTTCCCTTGTTCTTAGCCCGATCCAGTCCAGCTCCGGCCAACCCCCTCGCAGGAATCGTCTCACCCCGAGCCACCCCTCATCGGCGCCGCCCGAGCTCGGCCTCATCGTCGACAGCACGCACCGCCACCTCTTTGTCCGATCCAAGTATGGAGATCGACTCCCCACATCCCACTGATGCTCATGCGCGTGTTAGACCCCCTTGTTCGCCGGCCTTTCACCGGGAACGGTGTTGCGCTGCCACGGCCGCCGCACCTCTCAGTGATATCCTCATGACTCCTTTATTAATGGTGATTTAAACCTAAACCCTTTTTATTTCATGAACTCTTGTGTGTTGACTTGGTGGATTGCAACTTTTGTAATATAAGATCTTAAATTTAAATCTTGCCTTACTTAATTTATTGCATCTCATATAGAATCAACGACGCTTGACGACGGAGATTACGAGTTGGTCTTAGGACAAGACCAAGGGTTTTCTGAAGACCCAACACAAGCTGTCGAGGAACTAATTGAAGCCCCGGACCAAAGTTCGGAAGTCTCTTACACTCCTGCCCCCAACCCCACTCAAAAAGGCAAGCCCCGATACATACCCCAGTAATTCAATGTATTACAATTCCATTATTCTATTATATATCTTGCATTACGTCTAGGAGATGGAGTGAAACCCTAGTTGCATATGATCTTAGGAATCCAATGTATTGTACCCGAGTCCTTATCGCTTAGATGCTCTGCTAAATAGGATCGGTAAAAGTCAAGTGATTTCCTGTCACTCGCGCCATATAGGAGTTGCTTGTTTACAATTCTGCAACCACTATAAGGATGATGGACAGGGTCATGTGTTGTATCATGACCTGAAGGTTTACCCTGTCTGTTTTGTTAAAAGTGGTTAAGGCCGAGCCATGTGGTAGTGGTGGCTAAGCGTTTGAAAGTACTAGCCACATGCCGCAAAATATGGTAAGCGGTAAGCCTAGTACCCGAATGGCCCGGCAAATGGACTTGTCTCCACCACTCAACTTTTATTTTATGTTTACACGCACCGACGTGTGGGAGTACGTTCTGCATGGCAGATAGGAATACGGATTTTGTAGTCGCGCTACAGACGTATGTCCTGCACAATTGGTGTGCGTACGGTCCTGCAGTCGCTTGTGGTGGCCCTGATCCATAACCCGGAATATGAGGGAAACGGTTGCTTCGGAACCATCTTTGGATGTTCCAAGCGTGTGTGTTAGGTTTACCTTGCAAGGTTGAATTCGATTCAGAATCGTCCGCCTCTCACGAAGATTGAGACTGCTTATTCCTTTTACCACATAGAGTAAAAAGTGTAATTGATAATGAAAGAATCTTGATGATTGATAATATCTATCTTGCTTGTTTAGTATAGGTGCTTACCTAGATGACTAATCAGGCTAGAATCTGGAAGCTAAATCTTGAAAGTAGGTTATACTCTTAGTTGCTTTTCAGCTAAAAATAACCCAAAACCCTTGCAATGCCTTCATGAGTCTAGTTACGGGCTAAAGTACACCCAAACTCAGGTAAGCCTTGCTGAGTATTAGAATACTCATCCTTGCTAGTATCTGTTTCAGGTATAACTTTCGAGAACTCCATGGACAACCCTGCATGGCCAACGTCTGTTCCTTTTGGCTGGTCCGTGGAATGGGACCCGTCCCCAGCTGGCAGTGACACCAGGCCTTGGGCTAAGCATGGTGTCCACCTTCACGACGTGTGTAGTCGCGTAATCTTTTCATTCCGCTGTGGGTTTGGACAAGCTGTTCTGCTTGTCAGTTGAACACTATTTGTATAAGTTTACTTATGTTTGGACCTGGTTTGTAATAATGTTTGAATGACTGTAAATTAAAAGTTGATGAGCTATTCTGTGATTGTAATAATGTTTGGATCTGCTCCGATCCTGTTGAACCGTGGTTGTATCGGGCGGACACCCGACAGACCAATGGATTATTTCGTTTGAAGTGCGTTGAGTTAATGCCAGCTATTTAGCGATCATTAGCGCACTTGAGTCGGAATAATTCAGGCGGTTCTGCCACAGCTGGTATTAGAGCTGTAGGTTTACTCTTACATCTGGAAAAGCTCTTAAAAAGTGTTTTCAGGATAAAATTTGCCAACAAATGAGTTTACAAAGTACGTTGGATCCGTTAAGGTTGGTGCCTAGAACGTAAAGCTCTAGGGATTTATATGGGAAATATCAGGTGGCTATTAGTATCTATATATGTATAGATAGTTCTGACTTGCAGCACTACTTTCTGTCAAAATTTAAATTCCTACACAATTCAACCTTACTTTTCGTAACGACATCTATGATCGTGAGGTAAGAAGGTAAGGATCCTCAGCTAACTGGGGAGTTAGCCTTCCCGTCGGTGATGCGAACCGTACGCTGTTTCTCAAGCAGTGGCTTACTTGAGATGCTGCCAATATGCCAACTTAGGTTGATTATATTGGGAGTATATGGTTCGGCGCAGGGTATGGCAATCGCTGTTCATACCCCTGCATTTTGTGGTACCCCCGTGAATACGTTGTTTCGATAACGTATGCTAACGTTGTCTGTACGGCGGTAATTGTACAGATGCTGTTTCTATAGTGAACAATACTGTTTGGGGACGCTTTCATGTCGTGCTGCCATGAAAGGTTCATGATATATATGTGTGTTCTTCTGCAGGTACACTAACCACGAATAGGAGGTTAAGACGAGTAGGATTTATTGATTAGATATATAGTGAGAGACGTATGGATATGCCACCGGAATTAACCACGTAAGTCCGAACATATTCGGCAGTTGTTATGGTTGTGAGGATAAGTAGTACGTGCATGCATAATCTGTTGTCCAACGAAAGAATGTTATATATATTTGATGCTGCTAAGGATGAATGATGTGTTGTTTGTCTTTGGAATGGGTTAATAGAGTTCTGATGGTAGTTTTAAGTTGGGTATCTTATAGTATCTTAGGCTTCCATCTGATTTTTAGTCCCTGCTGTTATCAGAATTGTTTATCCCATTCTATTTATCTTGTACTTTCTCGACAAGATAATAAGTCTCACCATATGCATTCTTGTTGCAGATGGTAGCCCCTCCTAATATCTTTTGGGATCCGGAAGGGCATCTTCATACCAATGCCCTTCATTGGGAGGGTTTCCCTCATTTGTTTTGGGAATCCTTGCAGTCTTTCCACTATACGGAACCTCCCCAATATGATGATGTTGAGTATTTGGAAGAAGGAGTTCACAGAGCTCAAGTCAGGATGACCATTTCTCAGCATCCTTTTCGCTCGCAATGGCAGCCCATTGAAATCAACATGATGGCCTATCGAATTGTGGATACCATTGAAGGGGCAGCACTAGAAGCTATTTATACTTTCTGTAATCAACATCCTGGGGAAGTCGTAGGACAACCCATTGGTTTGTTTGCTACAACAGATCCTAGTGAGTCAGAGTGGAATCTCAAGGTAATTCCTGAGAGTCACAGACTAGAAGGGTCACCGGACGAAGCACTTCGAGGGATGATGCGTTTCACGAATGTGCAGTATCATTACCAATCGTTACTGCGTCGTGAGATGGGTCAATTGGTTAATGCTGCGCGAAGTCTCCATAGGGAAGCTACTAGACATATCACCCAAGTGGATCAACTTCGGGCTTTGGTGATTGAGAAGGATGGAATTATTGCTACCCAAAATGAGACCATTCATCACAGGGAAGACCAAATCAATGAAAGTGATGCGACAATCACCCAACGCAACACAATCATTGAATTTCTTCAAGAGCAGATTTATGATCTTATCCTTGAAGTGGATGATGCCAATGCACACATAAATGAGCTTCAACAGCAGCCCGTACCTCCTGCAGTACCGGCACCTGAAGAAGAAGAGGAAGATCCCGTGGAAATAGAGGGAGTCTCTGAAATTGACTCTGAGCACAGAGACCCTATCATCAGCCCCCATCATTCCTCTTCGGGTAGTCAGTCATCAGTGGGAAACATTGATGACTTTTAGTTGTAATTAAGTGAGTGGTAGTCTAGTTGTAACTAGTGTAGAAAGTTGTGACATAGGTAGTGTGTAGCCTATCTAGATGTAGAGCCACTTGTTGTATATGTGGCATATGCTGGTAGGCAAAGGTTTGTAGTGGTTTGAGTGTGTTGATATAAGATGTAAGGATTATCAATGTTTTTATAGCAATCTAAATCTGATGTTTTGTTACTCTGCTCAATATCCTGGCATCTATTCTGAATGGATTGAATGGAGCATATGCATTACATTTCCATTTGGTAATCGCATATTATCTGAAATTGGAGTAAGACTATAGTTGATAATGGATATCTCCTTTATTTTAGATGGTTGGAGCTACTCGAGGAACCCCGGAAGGATTCTGGGCAGGTCAGCCCGGTGGTTCCCAGCAACCGCCACCGCCACCTCCAAATTTGGCCGAGGTTATGGCCCGGCAAAAAGAGCTTCTTAACCAACTTGTACAAGCTCAAATGGGCCACTTCCATCAGCAACCCCGAGGCCGAGATGAACCCCTATCAGCCAGTTACCATGACTTTCTCAGCACTCAACCTCCATTGTTCCATAAGGCGGATGAGCCTTTGGACGCAGATGCTTGGCTTCGAACCATCGAGTCCAAGTTCGCCTTATTATCAGCTCCATGTTCAGAGGAGAATAAGGCGCTCTTTGCAGCCCAGCAACTCCGAGGCACTGCCCGTTTATGGTGGGATCAGTTTCATGCTATGCAACCTGCCGATCATGTCGTCACCTGGGACGAATTTCGGACTGCGTTTCGAGCACATCACATACCGGAAGGACTCATTGAGCGAAAGCTCAATGAATTTTTGAATTTGACCCCCCGCACCGTTACGCAGTATGCATAAGTCTTCAATCACTTGTGCCAGTATGCAGGATCTCATGCGGACACGGATGCCCGCAAACGTGATTGCTTTCGCCGAGGCCTAAACACCAAACTTAAAGAATGGCTGAATTTGGTAAAGGCCAACAATTTTAATAAGTTAGTCAATATGGCCATTACTCAAGAAGATTGTATTTCAGCCCACAGAGCAGAAAAGAAACGGAAAGCACCTACAGGGCCTGCAACTCCACAATCGTCAAGGTATCGGTTGGTTCCGAGTAACGCCCCTCGAGCGCCGTCTCGAGGCAGTTTGCCTGGCAGATGGGTAGCCCGACCTCCCCAACAGGCACAATTCAACCGACCACCGCCGTCACAAATTCAACAGCAACCACGACAAGGTCCGCGGCCGAGCTTTCCGCCAGCCACTCCAGGAAACAGCAACTATCGTTGTTTCAATTGCGGGAGCCCATCCCACTTCATCAAGGACTGCCCTCAACCTAGGAAATCTTTCCAAGGGTAGACATCTAATCCGATCAACAAGGGTAAGGGCAAGAGACAAGTGGTCCAGGTCCGACAAGGGAGGGTGAACCTCACCACACTCTTCGAACTTCCCGAGGGGACACCAATAGGTACATTTTCTATCAACCATCATCCCATTACTGTTCTTTTTGATACCGGTGCCACCCATAGCTTTATCAGTACAAAGTTTGGAACTAAAATAGGCTTGGATATTTATCTTGTTAATGGAGTTTATATGATAACGACTCCGGGTGGTAACATCTCCTCAAACCAAGCTTGTAGAAGTGTACCAATTCAAATGGGTAACCATGTGATGAAAATAGATTTACTGCTATTAGACCTAAAAGGAATGGATGTTCTTTTAGGGATGAATTGGATGACCCAACACCATGTATCTTTAGATATCTCTTCTCGAACTGTGGAGATAAATTCGCCAGAAAACAAGCCTACCATTCTTTATCTTCCACAATCAGAATGCTTCAACTCTTGCACCTATGCTGCGTCTGGGATCAAGCTAAAGGATATTCCAATCGTTTGTGAATATCCAGATGTCTTTCCTGATGACTTACCTGGAATGCCCCCAGATAGAGATATCGAGTTCATCATAGAACTCCAACCTGGCACGGCCCCTATCTCTAAGAAATCCTATCGCATGCCTCCTAACGAGTTGGCAGAATTGAAAATCCAACTCTAGGACCTTTTAGATAAAGGTTTTATTCATCCAAGTGCATCACCATGGGGTTGCCCAGCCTTGTTTGTGAAAAAGAAAGACAATAGCCTAAGGCTGTGTGTGGACTATCGTCCTCTCAATGTGGTAACTATCAAAAATAAATATCCCCTACCCCGCATTGACATTCTTTTTGATCAACTAGCCGGAGCTAAGGTATTCTCTAAGATTGATCTTCGTTCCGGCTATCATCAAATTAAGATCCGGCCCAGTGATGTTCTAAAAACATCTTTCTCCACTCGATATGGTCTATACGAGTATCTAGTCATGTTGTTTAGTCTCACTAATGCTCCAGCCTACTTCATGTACCTCATGAATTCTGTCTTCATGCAAGAACTCGACAAATTTGTTGTGGTCTTCATTGACGATATCCTGATCTACTCTAAAACTCCAGAAGATCATGTCAAACATCTTCACGTTATCCTTCAGCGATTGAGAGACCACCATCTGTACGCCAAATTCTCCAAGTGCGAGTTTTGGTTAGATACAGTAAAATTTCTGGGTCATACCATCTCTGGTGACAGTATATCCGTTGACCCCAGCAAAGTACAAGAAGTGATGGATTGGAAACCCCCAACCTCAGTCCCTTAGATTCGTAGTTTTCTTGGTCTAGAAGGCTATTATCGTCGGTTCATCCCGGATTTCTCCAGAATAGCCAAACCTATGACCGAACTACTAAAAAAAGGAGTTAAATTCTCTTGGGATCGAAAATGCGATGATTCATTCCACATCCTCAGAGATCATCTTACTACTGCTCCAGTCTTGGCTCAACCTGATGTGTCAAAACCCTTCGATATCTATTGTGATGCATCAGGAACTGGACTCGGTTGTGTACTTATGCAAGACCACCGAGTAATTGCATATGCATCGCGGGCACTCAGAGTTCATGAACAAAACTATCCTACTCATGACCTTGAATTAGCAGCTGTTATCCATGCCTTAAAAATTTGGAGACATCATCTAATGGGTGCAAAGTGTCATATATACACCGACCACAAAAGCCTCAAATATATCTTTACCCAAACAGACTTGAATATGAGGCAAAGATGTTGGCTAGAACTGATCAAGGATTATGACCTAGAGGTACATTATCATCCAGGTAAGGCCAATGTTGTTGCAGATGCGCTTAGCCGCAAAGCACATTGTTCTTGCTTATCTGTTAAAGCTTTCAACGAGACACTTTGTTGGGAAATGAGAAAGCTTAATCTAGAAATCGTTCTCCAAGGTGATTTAAACCATCTCTCGGTTGAAGCCACGCTTAGGGATGACATAGTTCTAGCTCAGCGGCACAGTGAAGGAGTTGGAATCAATTAAGCAGAAGCTAACACAAGGAGAGAAAAAGTATAAATGTTTCCAAGTGGATTCGGAAGGAGTTTTGTGGTTCAACAAACATCTTGTAGTACCTAAGGACCATAAACTCCGTAAGCAGATAATGGACGAAGCCCACCTATCCAAATTTTCTATACACCTTGGCAATACGAAGATGTACCAAGATCTGAAACAAAACTTTTGGTGGACTTGTATGAGGCGAGAAATTGCCAAGTATGTCTCAGAATGTGATATCTGTCAAAGAGTTAAAGCTAGTCATCTAAAGACTGCTGGTATCCTTCAACCTCTGACCATTCCCTCATGGAAGTGGGAGGATATCAATATGGATTTTATTGTTGGTCTACCTCATATTTCTCTGAGACATGACTCTATTTGGGTAATCGTGGATCGATTAACCAAGACTGCCCATTTCATTCCCGTGCATACTACGTATGTTGCTAAAAAGTATGCCGAGATCTATTTGGATCAAATTATTCATCTTCATGGAGTACCTAAGACGATCATTTCTGATCGTGGAGCACAATTCATCGCTCGGTTCTGGGAACAACTTCATGATGCTCTTGGAACTAAGTTAATTCGAAGTTCGGCATATCATCCTCAGACGGATGGGCAGACCGAGAGGGTAAATCAAATTTTGGAAGATATGCTCAGAGCCTGTGTCCTTCAATACGACAAGAGTTGGGATAAATGCTTGTCGCTAGCAGAATTCTCATACAACAATAGTTATCAGACCAGTCTCAAAATGGCACCATTCGAAGCATTGTACGGTCGTCGTTGCAGAACTCCTTTAAGTTGGTCACAAACCGGCGAGCGTAAGATTTTTGGACCAGACCTTGTCAATGAGGCAGAAGAGAAAGTAAGGATTATACAAGCGAATCTGAAGACAGCACAATCTCGACAGAAAAGCTACGCTGATATACGAAGAAGACCAATACGATTTCACATCGGAGACTTCGTATATCTTCGAGTATCTCCTACCCGAGGTATTCAAAGGTTCGGCGTAAAAGGGAAACTTGCTCCTTGATACATCGGACCCTTTGAAATCCTTGAAATCTGTGGACCTGTAGCTTATCGTCTTCAACTTCCTCCTCAACTAGCGGCCATCCATAACATCTTTCATATGTATCTCAACTTCGGAAGTGTGCCAAAGTTCCTACTGAAATTATCGATCCTCAGACTATTGAAATCGAAGCCGACCTAACTTATCCAGAACATCCCATCAGAGTGCTAGATACCAAAGAAAGGAGTACTAGAAGGGAAATTATTAGGATGTACAAGATTCAATGGAACCATCACACCGAAGAAGAAGCAACATGGGAAACTGAGTCTTATCTTCAGCATAATTTCCCAGAATTCTTCCAAGCCAATCTCCGAAATTGATCATTCAATTTCTTCTGATCCGGAATCTCGGGACGAGATTCCTTTTTAGGGGGAAAGGCTGTGACACTCAGGTAAATAGTATGGTCACACCCTAGATCTTTAGTGTGTAGTTATGTACAAAATGTAGCAAAAATATGTTTAAAAATGTTAATGATAAGCAAAGGTGATTGTTTGTATATTTGTATTTAAATCAGGGTCCTTTTGTGCTAAATGGGTGAGCTTGGAGGGTAGATTTTGAAAGTATGAGGATTGTTTTGTAAAAGTTGAAAACTTATGTTTTAAACGCAAAAATAGGTGAAACTACCTTTTGGATGTAAATGTGGTGTAATTTTAAAATAGGATTTATGTAAAGTTTAGAAATCTTGTTAAATTTCTATTTAATTGCAAAACCTTAGCTCTTCTATGGGTGAACCTTAAAGCAAAGTTGTGCATTTTGAAAAACTACACACTTTTGCTTTTGGGTCCATCTTCATTTGAGCAGTGGTGTGAAAGTTGTCCATGCTTTACAGTAAGGCCCCTGAGTTTTCTGCTTTTCCCAACTGGGTCCTCTGTCTTCCTCCTCGAGTCCCCGAGCTCCTCTGTTTTCCCTGCCGCGCGCGCGTGCCTTCTGCCACCGGCCGCCCCCGAGCGTCTGCAACTCTGCTTCCTTCGCCCACGCGTTGTCTTGTCATCCCTTCCACCGCCTGTATCCTTCCCGCTGTCTTCCCCTCGCCATGCCACGTTGGGCTGCCGGAGCCGAGCAGCTGCCACGCACCAAGGCTCACCGACGCCGCCCGCCGTCGTGGGCTCGGTCCGTGACCACTCTCTCCTCCTCTCCCTCTCCTTTCTTCCAGTGGAGTCATGCTTGCCCTATAAGACCTAGCTGAGCTCCATCCTTCTGTTGTTTCTCCCCCTTTCCTCCTCCCTGCAATCACCAGCACCGAAGCGCCGCCGCACATCTCCCGCCGGAATACTCCCCAACCGCACCACCCCACCCCGATTCCGCTGGCCCAGAGCTTCCTCACCTCCTTCCCTTGTTCTTAGCCCGATCCAGTCCAGCTCCGGCAAACCCCCTCGCCGGAATCGTCTCACCCCGAGCCGCCCTTCATCAGCGCCGCCCGAGCTCGGCCTCGTCGTCGACAGCATGCACCGCCACCTCTTCGTCCGATCCAAGTATGGAGATCGACTCCCCACATCCCACTGATGCTCATGCGCATGTTAGACCCCCTTGTTCGCTGGCCTTTCACTGGGAACGGCGTTGCGCCGCCACGGCCGCCGCACCTCTCCGTCGCCGACCATGTCCCACTGTTGCCTGTCGAGCACCACCCCTCCCAAACTGTTCCTTGGGCTCTATAGATCGTGCCAGACCAGCTCTCCCCCGCCGGCGACCTCGCCGCCGGCGAGAATGCGTCGGTGCCGAGTGGCCAGCCGACGTCGGAGCCCGGCAGGGGCTTTTGTGCAAATAGAAAGTCTTTTCCAAGGGCCCCAGCGCAAACTTACTGAGACCCCCCCTCTATGTGTTGTTATTTTATGTGAGTGATGTTGCTGTCTTGCAAAATTCTTAGAAAATCATAGAGAAATCCAAAAATTGCAAAATTAGTTTTGTTGGAAACTAGGTTCCAAACCCTACAACTTTTGTTTATGAAGTTTGATATGAAACTAAATATTTTTGCATCTATTTTAAATCTAAGGTTAAAGAGTATTTTGTACATAACTTCTACATTTTTGCTTTGTTGCTTATGAATTTTAATATGTGACTTCTATAAGCTATGTGTAACCTTATATTAAAATTTCAAACCTAGCTTTGTTTGGTAGCTTAACCTCTTTTGAATTTGGGCATCTCAAAATTTGAAATGTTAGCTAAGCATGTTCTGTAAACCTATTTAGTTAAAACCTTTTGTCATTCTCTAAGGTGTTAATGTTTAGTGTATAATTAAATTTCCAAAACTTTATGATCCTTTTCACTTAAAGTTTTGAGTTTAAATTTGGAATTCAAATTCAAATGTTCTAGTTCCTGTTTGCAATAGATTCAGTGATATCCTCATGACTCCTTTATAACTGGTTATTTAAACCTAAACCCTTTTTATTGCATGAACTCTTGTGTGTTGACTTGGTAGATTGCAACTTTTGTAATATAAGATCTTAAATTTAAATCTCGCCTTACTTAATTTATTGCATCTCATATAGAATCAACGACGCTTGACGACGGAGATTACGAGTTGGTCTTAGGACAAGACCAAGGGTTTTCTGAAGACCCAACACAAGCCGTCGAGGAACCAATTAAAGCCCCGGACCAAAGTTCAGAAGTCTCTTACACTCCTGCCCCCAACCCCACTCAAGAAGGCAAGCCCCGATGCATACCCCAGTAATTCAATGTATTACAATTCCATTATTCTATTATATATCTTGCATTACGTCTAGGAGTTGGAGTGAAACCCTAGTTGCATATGATCTTAAGAATCCAATGTATTGTACCCGAGTCCTTATCGCTTAGATGCTCTGCTAAATAGGACCGGTAAAAGTCGAGTGATTTCCTATCACTCGCGCGATATAGGAGTTGCTTGTTTACAATTCTGCAACCACTATAAGGATGATGGACAGGGTCATGTGTTGTATCATGACCTGAAGGTTTACCCTGTCTGTTTTGTTAAAAGTGGTTAAGGCCGAGCCATGTGGTAGTGGTGGCTAAGCGTTTGAAAGTACTAGCCACATGCCGCGAAATATGGTAAGCGGTAAGCCTAGGACCCGAATGGCCCGGCAAATGGACTTGTCTCCACCACTCGACTTTTATTTTATGTTTACACGCACCGACGTGTGGGAGTACGTTCTGCATGGCAGACAGGAATACGAGTTTTGTAGTTGTGCTACAGACGTATGTCCTGCACAATTGGTGTGCGTACGGTCCTGCAGTCGCTTGTGGTGGCCCTGATCCATAACCCGGAATATGAGGGAAACGGTTGCTTCGGAACCATCTTTGGATGTTCCAAGCGTGTGTGTTAGGTTTACCTTGCAAGGTTGAATTCGATTCAGAATCATCCGCCTCTCACGAAGATTGAGACTGCTTATTCCTTTTAACACATAGAGTAAAAAGTGTAATTGATAATGAAAGAATCTTGATGATTGATAATATCTATCTTGCTTGTTTAGTATAGGTGCTTACCTAGATGACTAATCAGGCTAGAATCTGGAAGCTAAATCTTGAAAGTAGGTTATACTCTTAGTTGCTTTTCAGCTAAAAATAACCCAGAACCCTTGCAATGCCTTCATGAGTCTAGTTACGGGCTAAAGTACACCCAAACTCAGGTAAGCCTTGCTGAGTATTAGAATACTCAGCCTTGCTAGTATCTGTTTCAGGTATAACTTTCGAGAACTCCATGGACAACCCTGCATGGCCAACGTCTGTTCCTTTTGGCTGGTCCGTGGAATGGGACCCGTCCCCGGCTGGCAGTGACACCAGGCCTTGGGCTAAGCATGGTGTCCACCTTCGCGACGTGTGTAGTCGCGTAATCTTTTCTTTCCGCTGTGGGTTTAGACAAGCTGTTCTGCTTGTCAGTTGAACACTGTTTGTATAAGTTTACTTATGTTTGGACCTGGTTTGTAATAATGTTTGAACCTGCTCCGATCCTGTTGAACCGTGGTTGTATCGGGCGGAGACCCGACAGACCAATGGATTATTTCGTTTGAAGTGCATTGAGTTAATGCCAGCTATTTAGCGATCATTAGCGCACTTGAGTCGGAATAATTCAGGCGGTTCTGCCACATAAAAAGCATGCAAATCCTATATCGCGTGGGTGACAGGAAATCACCTGTCTTTTACCGGTCCTATTAAGCAGAGCGTCTATGCGATAAGGACATGGGTACAATACATTGGATCCCTAAGATTTTATGCCATTAGGGTTTCATTTCAACTCCTAGACATAATGCAAGAAATATAGAATAATAATGAAATTGTAACAAACTGAAATACTGGGTTATGCATCGGGGCTTGCCTTCTTGAGTGGGGTTGGGGGCAGGGATGTCAGAGACTTCCGAACTTTGGTTTGGGGCTTCAGTTAGATCCTCGGCGATGTTTATCGGGTCTTCAGAAAACCCTTGGTCTTGTCCCCAGACCAACTCGTAGTCTTCCGAATTAAGTTATGATTACAGTATTGGATTTATTGAAAACAGGAACTAAGACATTTGAATTTGCATTCAAATTCCAAGTTAAAATTCAAAACTTAGGTAAATAGAATTATAAAGTCTTGAAAATTTAATTATAGACTAATTATCAACACATTAGATTATGATACAAAGATATAATTAAATAAGCCTAAGGAACATGCTAAATTAACTTCAAAACATTTCAAATTTGAATTGCCCAAATTCAAAAGAACTTAAAATATAAAATAGTGCTAAGTCTGAGACTTTTACATCAGTTCACTCATGACCTATAGAAGCTACTTACCAAAAATCATAATAAACAATGCTAGTATGTAAGAGTTATGTACATCATACTCTCCTATCTTAAGTTTAAAATAGATTCAAAATTATTTAGTTTCAAACTAAACTTCATTAATAAAAGTTGTAGGGTTTGAAATCTAGTTTCCAACAAAATTGGTTTGACAATTTTTGGAATTTCCTACAATTTCCTACTGATTTTACAAGTCAGCAGCTTTACACACATAAAATAACACACTAGTTTACACTGGGGTCCTCGGTAACTTGCACTGAGACCCCTAGAACAAAACAAAGTATCACAAATATGCCCTTGCTGGCGTTCAATGGCGCTCGGCGTTCCTGTCTCCGGCGTTCTCGCTGGCGGCGAGGTCCGGGGTGGGGATGGATCGGTGCCACATCACCTACGGAGGCTACTGATCAAGATGGGGGGTAATGTGCTCGAAGGGCAGCAGCGGAGCACGGCCGGCGACGAGCAATGGCGGCGGCCGCGTCGGGGCGTCGTCATTCCCGGCGAGGGGCCGGGGAACATAGGGAAACAAGGCGCGCGTGAGCACCGGGGGAGTACGGGGATGCTTCCCCCAACTCAATTTGGACAGAGACTGGTCGGAGAGGGGTGCTTGACGGCGGAGTGGAGCTCCGGTTCTCACCGGCGGCGACGGCGACCGGTGTTCTGCAGGTTAGGGCGATGGAGGGCGGTAAAGGGGTGGCGGAATCACTTCAGGAGGATGATGTGGTGCTGATGGTGCTGTTGATCGGGGCGGGGAGGGTCTGTATCGATGGGTCGACGAGAGGCCGAGCGGCGGCAGAGGAAGAGAGCTCGCCGGCGCTGCGGTCTGGCGGTTCTGGTGAAGGAAAACGGGATTGGATCACTTGGTTAGCTGCAGTGGATCGTAAGGGTGCTGATCGCACTTCGGATCGAGGATGGGGAGCAGTGGTGGGAGTTGCCGACGGTGAGCCGGGGTCACGGCGGATGTCCGGTGAGCAATGGCGATCGGGGTAGAGAAAATTGAGGGGAAAAACGATGTGGAACAGCCAGGGCGTGTACTAGGGAAGCTAAAGGAAGAACTCAGGGTCCAGGAGAGGAGGTGCCCGTGCGCAAGCAGGAGCTGGTGTCGGCGGCACGCGTGGCAGCCACGGCGGAGCTCGGGCAGGAGCAACGCGACGTGGAGGACGCGGGGCAAGATAGCACAAGGTTGGTAGGGCGGCGGCGAGGCAGTGAGTGGCACGTGGGCGAGGGGAGCGGCGCAGGACTGCACGGCGGTGGCCTGCACAGCAGCGACGGCGAGGTGCGCTGCACTGGCGGCAGGGGGCACTCGGCAGGCGGCGGGTGGCATGGCAAGGCGAGGGGAAGCCGGTGCGAGGCCAGTGAGCGGCGGAACAAGTGGGGAAACGGCACGTGGCTCGGATCAGGGCAGCGCAGAGGTGGCAGGGCGGTGCACAGGGCTGGGCAGTGGCGGCGGCGTGCAGCAGAGGAGAAGCAGAGGAGGGAGAGAGAGGTAGACGAAGGAGGACCCAAATGCAATTTTAGAGAAATACAGGGACCCTACTATAATGCATCAATAACTTTTAAACTAGTGCTCAAATGGAGATGGGCCCAAAAGAAAAAGTGTATGGTTTTTCAAAATGTACAACTTTGCTTTAAGGTTCATCCACAGAAGAGCAACAGTTTTGACACTAACACAAATCTTAGCAAAGTTTTCAAACTTTATGTAAATCCTAGAGATAAAACTACACTACACATATATCCTATATGTAGTTTCACCTACATTTACGATTTAAACACAAGTTTTTGACTTTTGCAAAACTACCCTCATACTTTTAAATTCTACCCTCCATGTTGACCCATTTAGCACAAAAGGACCCTAATTTAAATATAATTATATAAGTAACCCTTTTCCCTTAGTACTTAAATTGTTAAACACACTTTTACCACATTTTGCACATAACACTACACTAAAGTTTAGGATGTGACCACACTAATTACCTGAGTGTCACAGCCTTCACCCCTAAAATGAATCTCGTCCCGAGATTCCGGAACACAAGAATTTGGATGATCACTTTCGGAGATTGGTTTGGAAGAAGTCTGGGAAATTATGTTGAAGATAAGATTCGGTCTCCCAGGTCACTTTTTCTTCAGTGTGATGATTCCACTGAATCTTGAACATCCTAATGGTTTCCCTTCTGGTGCTCCTTTCTTTGGTGTCTAGCACTCTAAGGGGATGTTCTGTATAGGTCAGATCAGGTTCGATTTCGATGGTTTGGGTATCGAGAATCTCGGTAGGAACTTTGACGCATTTCTTAAGTTGAGACACATGGAAGATCTTATGAATGGCCGCTAACTGAGAGGGAAGTTGAAGACGGTAAGCTATGGGTCCACAAACCTCAAGGATTTCAAAAGGTCCAATGTATCGAGGAGCAAGTTTTCCTTTTACGCCAAACCTTTGAACACCTCGAGTAGGAGATACTCGAAGATACACGAAATCTCCAATTTGAAACTGTAAGGGTCTTCTTCGTATATCAGCGTAGCTTTCCTGTCGAGATTGGGCTGCCTTCAGATTCGTCTGTATAATTTTCACTTTCTCTTCTGCCTCATGGACAAGGTCTGGTCCAAAGATTTTACGCTCGCCGGTTTGTGACCAACTCAAAGGAGTTCGGCACCGGCGACCGTACAATGCTTCAAATGGGGCCATTTTGAGACTAGTCTGATAGCTGTTATTGTTAGAAAATTCTGCCAGTGACAAGCATTTATCCAAGTTCTTGTCATATTGAAGGGCGCAGGCTCTAAGCATATCTTCCAAAATCTGATTTACTCTTTCAGTCTGTCCGTCTGTTTGAGGATGATATGCAGAGCTTCGAATCAACTTAGTTCTGAGAGCATGTTGAAGTTGTTCCTAGAACCGAGCAATAAATTGCGATCCACGATCGGAAATGATCGTCTTAGGTATTCCATGAAGACGAACAATTTGATCCAAGTAAACCTCGGCATACTTCTTGGCATTATAAGTAGTATGTACGGGAAGAAAATGTGCAGTTTTGGTTAATCGATCAACGATTATCCAAATGGAGTTATGCCTCAGAGAAGTATTGGGTAAACCAACAATAAAGTCCATACTGATATCCTCCCACTTTCAAGAGGAAATAGGTAGAGGTTGAAGGATACCAGCAGTCTTCAGATGACTCGCTTTGACTCTTTGGCAGATATCACATTCTGAGACATACTTGGCAATTTCCCGTTTCATACGAGTCCACCAAAAGTTTTGTTTCAGATCCTGGTACATCTTCGTACTGCCAGGGTGCATAGAAAATTTGGATAGGTGGGCCTTGTCCATTATTTGTTTACGGAGTTTATGGTCTGTAGGTACAACGATATGTTCGTTCAACCATAACACTCCTTCTGGATCTACTCGGAAGCATTTATACTTTCTTTCTTCTTGTGTTATCTTCTGTTTAATAATTATAACTCCTTTATTGCGCTATTGAGCTAGAATAATGTTATCCCTAAGCGTGGCTTCAACTGAAAGATGGTTCAAGTCACCTTGGGGAATGATTTCTAGATTGAGCTTTCTCATTTCCCAGCAGAGAGTATCATTGAAAGCTTCTACAGATAAGCAAGAGCAATGTGCCTTGCGACTGAGTGCATCCGCAATGACATTGGCCTTGCCTTTATGATAATGTACTTCCAAGTCATAGTCTTTGATAAGTTCTAGCCAGCGTCTTTGCCTCATATTCAAGTCTGCTTGTGTAAAAATATACTTGAGGCTTTTGTGGTCGGTATAAATGTGACATTTCGTACCCATCAAATGATGCCTCCAGATCTTCAAGGCATGAATGACTGCTGCAAGTTCAAGATCATGAGTAGAATAGTTCTGTTCTGTGGCAGAACCAACCTGAATTATACCGGCTCAAGTACGTGAGTCCATTCCTGAGGGCTCCAACGTGCTTCAAACGGTATAATCCCTTGGCCTGTCGGGTAACATCCCGATAAACCACCGAATACAGGATCAATAAGGTTACCTCACACGAAGGTGAGTCCAGAGATATAGTCACCATCATATTTTACATCACAGAGAATTACGTTACAAGAGTTTCCAACATTAGTGCAAAGTTTCAAATTTAGAGAAAACATTACAAACTGTTAAAGTTATGGTTTTTAGCAGCGGAAAACATACGCGACGATTCACAACACGCCGTCAAGATGGATGTCATGCTAAGCCCAGGCACGACATCACTCGGTATCATCAGTGTTGGCCGGGGACGGATCCCATTCCACGGACCAATCATCCGGAAGAGCACAGGGCCAATGCAGGGGAAGAGTAGGATCTTCAAAGATGTTTCCTGAAAAATATGTAACTAGCAAGGCTGAGTATACTAATACTCAGCAAGGCTTACCCGGGATTGGGTATACTTTAGCCCGTAACTAGACTCATGAAGGCATTGTAAAGGTTCTGGATTTATTTTCAGCTGAAAAGCTACAGAGAGTATAACCTACTTTCAAGTTTTAGCTTTCAGATTCTAGCTTGATTAGCCATTCTAGGTAAACACCTATACTAAACAAGCAAGATAGAGATTATCATCCATCAAGATTATTCCATCAACAATTACACGTTTTACTCGATGTGGCAGCAGGAATAAGCAGTCTCAATCCTCGTGAGAGGCGGACGATTTGAATCAGATTTAACCTTGCAAGGTAAACCTAACTCACACGCTCGGAATACCAACAGGGCGTTCCAAGCAACCGTTTCCCTCATATTCCGGGTTATGGATCAGGGCCACCACAAGCGACTGTAGGACCGTACGCACATCACTCGTGCAGGACATACGTCTGTAGCGCGACTACAAAACCCGTATTCCTGTTTGCCATGCAGAACGTACTCCCACACGTCGGTGCGTGTAAACATAAAATAAAAGTCGAGTAGTGGAGACAAGTCCATTTGCCGGGCCATTCGGGTACTAGGCTTACCGCTTACCATATTTCGCGGTATGTGGCTAGTACTTTCAAACACTTAGCCACCACTACCACATGGATCGACCTTATCAACTTTTAACAAAACAGACAGGGTAAAACTTCAGGTCATGATACAACACATGACCCTATCCATTATCCTTATAGTGATTGCAGAATTGTAAACAAGCAACTCCTATATGGCACGAGTGACAGGAAATAACCCGACTTTTACCGGTCCTATTTAGCAGAGCATCTAAGCGATAAGGACTCGAGTTCAATACATTGGATTCCTAAGAGATCATGCAACTAGGGTTTCATCTCAACTCCTAGACTTAATGCATAAGTATAGATAAATAGACATAGATTACAGTGTAAATAAAGTAATGGGATATGTCCGGGGCTTGCCTTTACTGGTGGGACTGAAGTCAGGGATGTTAGTATTGTTGTCTTCCGAACTTTGGTTCGGGGCTTCCAATAATCCCTTGGTGACGTTCACTTGGTTTTCAGGAACATCCTCCGCAGACTTCTGGGAGATCTCGTAGGTACGTTGCGAAAGTAGTCGTATCTACATGCAATGCAATATTACATTCAAAGTGTGCATATAAAACTATCTTACTTCACAATAAAGTTGCAATCCAACACTCATTTAACATACTATTCACCTAACAACCAAAAAGATAAGAAACTAAACTTAGATAGAGCTTTAAGAGGACATCTAATTAGAATCGGCTACTTGTTGAAGATTACAACAGAGCCGACTGGAAACAGCAGAGGTTTAGCCGATGGAAAGGTGCATCGGGTCCCTAGATGATCGATGAAAGCATCGATTACTTTGGCAGAAGGATGATTTCTAAAGCAGTTGTCTTAACTGAGATGTGCTTAAGTGTTATTTTAGGTAACTAAGTGTGGTTATATCGACTCGATTACGTCAGCACAACAATTGAGTGACGTATAGCCGAATGGAGTGCGGTTGAGGATACATGACCGATAGATATAGATAGCCGATCTCTCAGTCGATAAGTCGGCTGATAGAAGTGTGTGGATAAGGATGGGGAAAACTAAGGATTGATCGGCAATAACCGATATGGAAAAGCAACCAAAATTGGCGTAGGTCGGCCGATGGCAAGAATCCTAAGATCGTGTGTGTCTCTCCGATACATCGACTCTGTGGAGTCGATGTAGGACAGAACAAAAGGATTGTATCGGCCATAACTGATACTAGAAGGGTAACAACCGTATCAGTTAACCAGCCGATGGTAGAAGCATCGTCTGACAGCTGTTACACAGGAACATCATAGACTGAAGAAAATAGATGCTAAGTGGCTGGGTTGATAACCTACCACTGAAGTATAGCTGTCGAGACGTATTAGCTAAGCAGCAGATACATACGAACTAACAGGGATCCTTATACGAAAAGGGCCTTAAAGAGATTGCAATCAAGACGAGAACAATGTCTTGATGGCAGGGATATAAACATTTGTATAAAAGGATTAACTAAACATCACACATCTTTATTTAAAACATACATCCTATAATTGCTTTTCAGCTATATCACATGCATATAACACAAGGTACAACAAAGCATTCGTTCCCTAATATTTAACCTAGACCACAAATCAAAGATTTCAATTCAAGGTCACAACATAAACTTGTAGAGTTTGACTTAGGGTGTCAAACAAAACTGATTTTATATTTTTATGAACTTCCTACGAAAATCTATGAAATGTAGAAGTTCACTGATTTGCAATAAAGAAAGCTTTGGAAATTTTACAAAGAACACTCTAGAACTTTCTAAATCAAAGCAATCAGGTCCCTGGTCCGAGAAAATAGATAAAAGGAAGTTAACGACGATATTCCGGCAAAAGAGTCGCCGGCATTAAGAAGATTCAGCGAAACAGGGCAAACCTTGGGGTAGTTTCGGATGTGGAGGAAGAATGGGTGGAAAGTGAATTCCCGCGATGAACAGGATCAGTGATAAGATGAGCTCGATGATGACGAGATTCTGTGGTTAACGAAGAAGCTTGCCGGGGATTGTAGTGGGTAGAGAATGGCCGAAGGGGGTAATCCCTGAGGTGATTTGTGGTCTTGCTCGGCGATCGACAAGGAATAGGAGCTGCTGGATGTCGTGGACTCAAGGAAGAAGCCGATAGGGCCGGATTGGTTCGCTATGCCGACTCCTTTGCGAACCTCAGGGTTTTCCTGCTCACGGCTAAGCCTCCACTGCTCATGCGCGTGTGCTGCAGAAACACGGTCGGCACACTCGCGTAGCCTCTTGTAGGACCGCCGTGCCTTGCCGCATCTCCTGTGCGCCACTCCTGTTCGCACAAGATGTTGCTCTGCCGCCCTTTTCGTCTGCTGCGGCGCCGTCCGTGTCGACCTACCACCGCCGCCGGCAGAACGTTGCCGCTCCTCTGGCCCCTAGCCTGTTCGCGCGTGGCCTGCTGCCTCTCGCGCGCACGCACTTGCACAAACAAGCCGAGCCGGCTGTCGGTCCTGTACCATGTCACACTCAACCCCTCTGCCTCCGCGAAAACCGAAGCCCGCTCGCACCGGGGCCATCTTCATATCCTCCACGAGCAGTTCGCAGTGCCGCTTGACTTCGTCCACGGCTTCCTCCTCAACGATCTCCGACGTCCTTCACGCGCGGCTCCATTGTTTTCCCCGTGCGGGTCCGCGTCGAGTCGTCGCGCTGCGGCATCGCGAGCCCTGAGCTCCGCTCTTGCGTCATCACCGACAGCCTCATTGACACCTCCACGTACGTGTGCCTGCGCGTTCCAGCACCGCGAGCTTCGCGCTCAAGCTCGCGCAGACCGTTCCACTTCGCGCCGCCGGTCCCGCATCCGCACACGCACACCTGCACGTCATCATCTTGCGTGCCGCGCCACTGCTCCTCCTCTTCCTGCTGTTGGACACGCGTTCTGTAACATTCATGTAATTAGAAATATAGACACTAGGTATTAGTGAGTTGTATGTATGTTATGGTTTGTACAGAGAACTAGGGGTATATTTGTAAATTATGAATGTTATAAGTCCTTATGTGCAATTGTGTAAAAATGCTCTTAAATGTCAAAATCAAATGACCATAGAGAAGAAAAGTACAAATATTAGGTTAAAACCTAAGAGAAATAGACTTTGTATAAAACTAAGGACCTATGTGTAATTAACACAAAGGTATAAGGGTTTACATGTGAATAGATTGAAGTGTAAAAGTAAAATTCAAATTTACCTAAGGGTTAATGTGTAAAACTACAAGTAATCATGACAAACCAGAAAAATTTCAAACATGTCCAAAATTTGATCAAATTTAGGAGGGAAAAGACAAAGTTAATTTAAATTCCATCCTTGTTTCAAAATGCAATTTAAAAAGTTGTAAACTTTGAGTTTCTGAACCTAAACCCTAAAACAATGTTGTAGAGTTTGAAAAACTCTACAACTTTCATGTTGAGCATTTTCTCATTTGACCTTTGTAGCAGTGAGAAATTTTAGTTTACAGAAAGGTCCCTGAAATTTTTGGGAATTGCAAACAAGTCCCCCTGACACCTCCCTGCTTCGTCTTCCTCTGGCACCACCGCTTCCCCTCTGCTCTGCTCCTGCCGCTGCCGCTCGCCGCTGATGCCGCACCCCGAGCTCCACCTCCAGCCGGCCGCCACCTCCTCGTCGCCGTGGATAGCCCACCGCCGAAGCCTTAACTCTCGGTTTCTCGAGTGCAACAGCATCACACTAGTCTCTACGTCCTGTTCCTTCAGTTCCAGAGCCAAATTGCGAGCCACCAACCCACATTTCATCGCCGTCGTCTCCTCTTGCTCCGGCCGCGCACGGCACGCCCGTGGGCAGCCCACACCAGAACCTCTCCGCCCCAATCCCTCCTCGTCCAAGCTTCCCCGTGCCTTGCTGATACTCGCCAAGCCCTCAGAGCTCCTCAATTCCGGTTGGAACCCAGTTTCCAACGGAGCGCCGCCACCGCCGCCTCGGCCTCACCGTGGAGCTCCCTCTTCCGGCCTTCCCTAGCCCAAATTGATCCCGGTTCGAGCTTTCTTACAACCCCAGGAAGCTTCCCGACCACTCCATCACCATCCAAGGGCACTGGAGTACTGCCCCACCGCTCCACCTCGCCGCCGGCCGCAAGCCTCCGTCGCACCATCACTCCGAGCCGTCTCTCCCCGATTCCGAGCTAGCACAGGTGCGCAAGGGGCCCTAGATGCTTCTCCGCCCCTCTGTCCTCACCGCCGGCGCTCACCGTCGCCGGAGCAAGCCGGTCAACATCGTGCCTCTACCTTGACCGGGGGAAGGACTGCGGGTTAGAAGAAATAGAAGTCTAGGGGGTTTTGTGCAAAGGAGTAGACTCAGGGAAATAGTAACCAAAGGACCTCTTGTGTAAATTGTGCTGCCAACTTAGAAATGCTATATCTATTCGGGGGAAAATCATAAAAATACAAAATAAATTTTGCTGGAATCCCTCGATAAAGATCTAGAACTTTACTTAAGGGATAAACTTCAGTTTCTGAATGTTTGATGATCTAACTTAAATGATAAGTTTGGTTACTTGTAGGCTTAAGAAATGCATAGTAATTCATAGAAAGATGATAAAATGGTGAAACCAGTTGTGTTAGTTTTCTTTTAACATATAGAATTTAAGAAAAATAATTATCCTAGTAATTAAGTATTATTTCCTTAATGTGCAAGTTTAATTAGAAATAATGTGTAGTTTACTTTGTATAATTAATATCTATACATTTAAATGTTCCAAAAATCATGGAAATATTTTAGGGTACTATTCTTAAATAGTATAATCTGTTATTAGATTTCCAATCAAGAATTAGGTGTCAAACAAATTAGACATAATGGACTTAGTTCATAATGTAATAGTAACTTAACGTTATTGAAAGTAATTAATAGAATAAATAAGTAAAGTTTTTGTATGTAATTATTAGAAACACCCCCAACCTGTTGCCCCATGCCACTAGTTAGACACTTAGTGGGGTTAACTTAGCTATTTAATGTATTTAGATAAAATAATTAATACTCGATAAATGACTGCCCAGTGCAGGGTAGTTAGATTATTTGTCAAAATGTAATGTTCTTTTGTTTAGATTGCAACTTTATTGTGAATTAACTTAAAAGTATATGCATTCCATAACTTGTAACTTTGCATCTCATATAGACTCGACCGCTCTCGCTGACGGTGACTACGAGCTTATCCCGGAACCAGAAGGAGGTTGTTCTTAAGATCCCGGGAACTTTGTCACGGAATTCTCTGAAGTCCCGAACCAAGATTCGGAAGATATTAATTTGACTAACCCCAGCCCCACCAGCGAAGGCAAGCCCCGGACATAACCCTACTTTATTACACTGCAAATTATACTATTTATATATGTCTTTATGCATTAAGTTCTTAGGAGTTGTTTGGAAACTTTAGTTGCATAATTCCAGAAACCGATGTATTGAACACTAGAATTTGAGTCCGAATAGCTGCTCTGCTAATAGGACCGGTAGAAGTCGAGTGATTTCCTGTCACTCGCGCGATATAGGAATTGTGATGTTTACATTCCTGTTATCATTATAAGGATGATGGACGGGAGTTCTATGAGGTATCATGGTTGAGATGATACCCCGTCTGTGTTGTTGAACTGGATAAGGCCGCAGTGTGTGGTAGCGGTGGTTAAGCGTTTGAAAGTACTAGCCACATGCCGTGAAATATGGTAAGCGGTAAGCCTAGTAGCCAATCGGCCCGAGGAGTGGACATACCCCCACCACATGTATTTGCTTCTTTTGGTTACTTTGTTCGACGTGTAGGAATACGTGTTGCTGGGCAACCAGGAGTACGGGTTTTGTAGTCGCGCTACAGACGTACGTCCTGCACTTTGGAAGTGCGTATGGTCCTACAGTCGCTTGTGGTGGATCTGATCCACGAGTCGGAATGAAAGGCAAACGGTTGCTTCGGAACGACCCTTTGGTGTTCCAAGCGTGTGTGTTAGGTTTACCCTTGCAAGGTTGAATTCGATTCAGGAATCGTCCGCTTCTCACGATGGTTGAGACTGCTTGATCCCTTTACCACATAGAGTAACAAGAGCAACTTTGTGATTATGAAAGATGATGTTTGGTTAAAGATTCTACCATGTTTGAGTAGTTATAGGTGCTTACCTAGAATGGTTAATCAACTAGAATCTGAAAGCTAAAAGTTGAAAATAAGTATCTACTCTTTGTTGCTTTTCAGCTGAAAACTTTACCCAGAACCTGAAAAGCCTTCATAAGTCTAGTTATGGGCTAAAGTATACCCAATCCTGGGTAAGTCTTGCTGAGTATTAGTATACTCAGCCTTGCTTTTGTTGATTTACCTCAGGTTATCCCACTGACGAACCAGCATTCATTACACCATGGCCCTACCCTTTGCCTGATGGTTGGTCTGTGGAGTGGGATCCGTCCCCGGCCAACACCGATTCCGCCGAGTGATATCATGCCAGGGCTAGCATGATATCTGTAATAACGACGTGTACGATATTTACGCTTTTAAACTCCGCTGTTTTGGCTTAAAAACTTAAACCTGTTTTGTAATAATCTCCCTTCACTAGAAACTGATGATGTTTGGTGTACTTTTGTAATATAACTGCCTGTAATGTAAAGTGTAATGGCTTTTATATCTCTAGACTCGCCTTCGTGCGAGGTACCTTGTTTGATCCTGCATTCGGTGGTTTATCGGGACGTTACCCGACAGGCCAAGGTATTATACCGTCTGAAGCACGAGGTAGCCCTCAAGAGAGGACTCGCGTACTTGAGCCGGTATAATTCAAGTTGGTTCTGCCACACGTTCGCCCCGGTCTTACCGCGCCGCAAGTCCTTCCGCGCTGTCCAGCCTCCTCGCGCCGGCGTGCGAGCTCCTGCAGTTGCACCAGCTCCTGCACACCGCCGTCAGTCGCTCCTGCTCGCCCTGCTCTGCTCCTGCGTCGTGCCGCTCACGCGCCAACGCTGCGCCCGCACTGCCCGAGCTACAGCCGTTCACCTGCGCCAGCTCCTGTTGCGGCCACCAGTCCAGCTCTCTAGCGCTGCCAATGCCACGCGCTCACGCGCGCTTGCTTCTGCTCGCCTGCTCCACGCGCGCACTTGTTCTTCGCTGCGTCTCTCCCACGCACCCGCACCGTCGCCTCGGGCCCACCCGCTCGCACCGCACCCGAGCCTGCTCCGCTCGCTCCCGGGCTCGCTAGCCCGCGCCTGCGCCTGCCCGAGCGCCTGCTCCGCCCGCGCGGCGTTCGCCCCTTGCTGCCGCGCACCTGCGCTCCGCCTGTGCCAGCCCACCGCTCACTTCCACTCCCTCGGCCTGCGCCCCAGCGCCGCCCGCGCGCGCTCACCCGGGCCCGCTCCGCCCGGCGCCTGCCTGCCCGCGCGTGCGCCCGCGCGCCACTCGCGCTGCCTGCGCGCCGAGCCGCCACTCGCCTCCGGCTCCCGCGGCCCGCTACCTGAGCCGCGCCGTCGGCCGCCTGGAGCCACTCACGCCGCTGGCTCTCGCGCATGCCCAGCGCCCAGCCGAGCCGCCGCTCCTCCCGCCTGCTGCTGCCGTGAGTTGCTACTGCTTGCTGAAGAGAGGAAGGGGAAAAGCAGGGAAAGAAAGAAGATGCAGCCGCCAGTGAAGGATAAGGTAGAACAGAGAGAGGAAAAGCAGAGGAGGAAGGGAACTAGGATTTTCCAAGAACTTATACGTAAAATCAGAGAACTGCAGGGGCCCGTCTGTAAAACAAAATTTTCCATTGATTTAAAACCCAAATGAAGAAATGCCCAAAACGAAAGTTGGAGAGTTTTTCAAACTCTACAACATTACTTTAGGGCCCAAGTTCAAAAACTTAAAATTTACATTTTTACACGTGAATCTTTGAACAAAAGTCGGATTTGAATTGCTTCTGTCCTAAAGAGCGTAATTTTATAAAATTCAGGATCTAAATGCAAGCATTTATGACACGTCATGATGACGGGATAGACTCGTCATAATGATTGGATAGACATGTCATGATGACTCACACTTTTACACTTTAGTCCTGAGTAATTTTGAAAGTTACTTTTGTAAATCAAATATTTGCATAAAAGGACTCATACTTTTATAAAATTACATAAACACCCTTAATTTTTACCATTTTACCCAAAATTTTTACACACTTCAACACACACATTTCAAATTAAACTTTTAAATAAATATATATTTTTACAAGACATAAAGCAAGAAAAACATATTTCACTTATTTTGAAATTACCCTAATCCAAATACATTTTGCAAAAACAACCCTAGGTTTTTCTGTAATTACAAAAATGCCCTTTTTACTTGTACTTTTAAATTTTCAAAAGCTTCACACAAACATACACAAGCTTTGTACTAACAAATACATACTTCACACTAACAAATTATATGCCTAGTTTACAAACACATGAACTGTCACATGTTCATGAACCCTGAGTGCTCGTGATGCATACGCAATTACTCGGTTATCCTACATAAGTACACAACCAAGTCTGATTCCTGATGCATCACAATAGATGTCAAAGGGTTTTGACACATCTAGTTGAGCCAAGACTGGAGCAGTAGTAAGATGATCTCTGAGAGTGTGGAATGCATCATCGCATTTTTGATCCCAAGAGAATTTAACACCT
The DNA here is from genome assembly GCF_002211085.1 of Panicum hallii. NCBI lineage: Eukaryota > Viridiplantae > Streptophyta > Magnoliopsida > Poales > Poaceae > Panicum > Panicum hallii. Next base: position 31,550,309 of record NC_038049.1, on the reverse strand, counting down.
TTCTTTAGTAGTCCGGTCATAGGTTTGGCTATTCTGGAGAAATCCGGGATGAAGCGACGATAATAGCCCGCTAGACCAAGAAAACTATGGATTTGATGGGCTGATGTAGGAGTTTTCCAATCCATCACTTCTTGTACTTTGCTGGGGTCAACAGATATACCATCACCAGAGATGGTATGGCCCAGAAATTTTACAGTATCTAACCAAAACTCGCACTTGGAGAATTTGGCATACAAGTGGTGGTCTCTTAGTCGTTGAAGAACGACATGAAGGTGTTTGGCATGATCCTCTGAATTTTTGGAGTAGATCAAAATGTCATCAATAAAAACCACAACAAATTTGTCAAGTTCTTTCATGAAGACAGAATTCATGAGATACATGAAATAGGCGGGAGCATTGGTAAGACCAAATGACATGACTAGGTATTCATATAGACCATATCGAGTGGAGAAGGCCGTTTTTGGAATGTCACTTGGCCGAATCTTAATTTGATGATAGCCGGAACGAAGATCAATCTTAGAGAATACCTTAGCTCCGGCTAACTGATCAAAGAGAATATCAATGCGGGGTAAGGGATACTTGTTTTTGATAGTTACCGTATGGAGAGGACGGTAGTCAACACATAGCCTTAAGCTATTGTCTTTCTTTTTTACAAATAAGGCTGGCAACCCCATGGTGATGCACTGGGACGAATGAAACCTTTGTCAAGAAGGTCTTGGAGTTGGATTTTCAACTCAGCCAATTCGTTAGGAGGCATACGGTAAGATCTCTTAGAGATAGGGGTTGTGCCAGGTTGGAGTTATATGATAAACTCGATATCTCTATCTGGGGGCATTCCAAGCAAATCATCTGGAAAGACATCTGGATACTCACAGACGATAGGAATATCCTTTAGTTTGATCCCAGATGCAGCATAGGTGCAAGAGTTGAGGTACTTCGATTGTGGAAGATAGAGAATAGTAGGTTCATGCTCAGGTGAATCTATCTCCACAGTTCGAGAAGAGATATCTAAAGACACATGGTGCTGGGTCATCCAATTCATACCTAGAAGAACATCCATTCCTTCTAGGTCTAACAGAAGCAAGTCTGTTTTCATCAATTGACTACCCAGCTGTAGTGGTACCTTCCTACAGATTTGATTTGATAAGGTTTTTCCACCAGGAGTTGTTATCTTATAATCTCCATTAGTAGGATAAATATCCAAGCCTATTTTAGTCCCATACTTTGCACTGACAAAGCTATGGGTGGCACTAGAGTCAAAAACAATAATTACGGGGTGATGGTTGATAGAAAAAGTACCCATCATTATTGGTGCCCCTTCGGGGAGTTCGGAAAGTGTGGTGAGGTTCACCCTTCCTTGGCGGACCTGAACCACCTGCCTCTTGCCCTTGCTCTTGCTGGTTGGACCGGAGGTTTGCCCTTGGAAAGATTTCCTAGGTTGAGGGCAATCCTTGATGAAATGGGACGGGCTTCCGCAGTTGAAACAACGATAGTTGCTGTTTCCTTGGTTGGCTGGCGGAAAGCTCGGCCGCGGACCTTGCTGTGGTTGCTACTGAAATTGTGGTGTCGGTGGTCGGTCGAATCGTGCCTATTGGGGTAGTCTGGCTACCCATCTGCCAGGCAAATTGCCTCTAGACGGAGCTCAAGGGGCGTTACTCGGGACCAACCGATACCTTGACGGTTGCGTAGTTGCAGGCCCTGTAGGTGCCTTCCGTTTCTTTTCAGCTCTGTGGGCTGAGATGCAATCTTCCTGAGTAATGGCCATGTTGACCAGTTCATTAAAATTATCGGCCCTTACCAAATTTAGTCGTTCTTTGAGTTTGGTATTCAGGCCTCGGCGAAAATGATCTCTTTTGCGGGCATCACTGTCCGCATGGTATCCCGCATACTAGCACAAGTGGTTAAAAACTTGTGCGTATTGCATGACGGTGCGGGTTCCCTGACTCAAGTTCAGAAATTCATTGAGCTTTCGCTCAATGAGTCCTTCAGGTATGTGGTGCGCTTGAAAGGCAGTCCGAAACTCGTCCCAGGTGATGACATGATTGGCAGGCTGCATGGCGTGAAAATGATCCCACCATAGGTGAGCTGTGCCACGGAGTTACTGAGCTGCAAAGAGCGCCTTATTCACATCCGAACATGGGGCTGGCAATAAGGCGAACTTGGACTCGATGGTACGGAGCCAAGCATCAGCGTCCAGAGGCTCGTCTGCCTTATGAAACAGTGGAGGCTGGGTACTAAGGAAATCTTGATAACTGGCCGATAAGGGTTCATCTCGGCCTCGGGATTGCTGATGGAAGTGACCCATTTGAGCCTGTACAAGCTGATTGAGGAGCTCTATTTGTCGGACCATGACTTCAGCCAAATTTGGAGGTGGCGGTGGTGGTTGCTGAGAACCGCTAGCCTGATCCATCCGGAATCCTTCCGGGGTTCCGTGAGTAGCTCCAACCATCTGAAATAAAGGAGATATCCATTATCAACCATATTCTTACTCCAATTCAGATGATATACAATTACCAAATAGAAATGTAATTCATATGCTCCATTCAATCCACTCAGATCAGACGTAAGGATATCGAGCAAGATATTAGAACACAAGATTTAGATTACTACTTAAACATTGGTGATTCTTACATCTTACATCAGCGCACTTTAACCACTACAAATCATTGCCCAAGTACACATGCCACATATAACACAACAAGTGGCTCTTGATCTAAATATACTACGCACTACTTATGTTACATCTTTCTATACTAAGTACAACTAGACTGTCACCCACCCAACTAAAACTAAAAGTCATCAAAGTTGCCCACTGATAACTGACTGCCAGAAGAAGAATGATGGGGACTGATAACAGGATCTCCGTGCTCAGAATCGATCTCGGAAACTCCTTCGATTTCTTCAGGATCTTCTTCTTCCTCTCCAGGGGCTGGTACAGCAGGAGGTGCGGGCTGCTGTTGGAGTTCATTAATGTGGGCATGGGTATCATCAATCTCCAGGATGAGGTCATGGATCTGTTCTTGGAGGAACTCAATGATCGTGTTGCGTTGGGTGATTATCGCTTCACTCTCATTGATCTGGTCCTCCTGATGATGAATAGCCTCATTTCGAGTGGCGACGATCCCATCTTTCTCGGTCACCAAAGCTCGAAGTTGGTCAACTTGGGTGACTTGTCTATCAGCCTCCCTGTAGTAACTTCGCGATGTATTGATCAACTGACCCATTTTGCGACGTAGTAGCAGTTGATAATGATGCTGCACACCCATAAACTGCATAGTACCCCGAAGTGCTTCCTCCGTGGAACCTTCTAATCTGTGACCTTCAGGGACTACTTTGAGATTCCACTCTGGATCCTTAGGATCAGTGGTAGAAAATATACCGATCGGCTGTCCTGCAGCTTCTCCTGGATGTTGCTTACAGAAAAGATAAATGGCTTCCAATGCTGCTCCTTCAATGGTGTCAACTATTCGATAGCCCATCACATCAACTTCAATAGGCTGCCATTGGGAGCGGAAGGGATGCTGAGGAATAATCATTCTAACTCGACATCGGTGAACACCCTCCTCCTGAAATTCTACTGCGTCGTACTGTGGAGGCTCAGTATAAAGGAGCGAACGCAGTGACTCCCAGAGAAGGCGAGGGAAACCCTCCCAATGCAGAGCATCTGTATGGAAATGCCCGGCCAGATCCCAAAAGACGTTAGGAGGGGCTGCCATCTGCAAGAAGAATGCAAATGGTGAGACTTTTTACCTTGCCGAGAAATCACAAGATAAATAAAATGAGATAACCAATTCTGATAATAGCAAAGACTGGAAATCAGATGGATGCCTAAGGTACTTAAGATACTCAACTTCAAACTACCATAAAAATCCTATCAACCCATTCTTAATGATAAACAACACACTATTCATCCTTAACAGAATTTAAACAAACATTGCATTCGTTTGTTCGATAATGGATTATGCATGCATGTACTATTCGCCCTCACAACCAAAAACAACTGTCGAATAAGTTCGGACTTACAAGGTTAATTTCGGTGGCAAAACACATACGACACTCCCTAATAACTAGTTGATAAATCCTACTCGTCCTAACCTCTAAATCGTTGTTAGTGTACCTGCAGAAGATCACATATACATATCATGAACCTTTCATGGCAGCACAACATGAAAGCCTCCCCAAATAGTACTATTCACTATAGAAACAGCATCTGTACAATTACCGCCGTACAGACAATGTTAACATACGTTGTCGAAACAATATATTCACGGGGTACCGCAAAATGCAGGGGTATGAACAGCGATCGCCATACCCTGCGCTGAAACATATACTCCCAATATATTCAACCATAGTTGATATATTGGCAGCATCTCAAGTAGGCCACTGCTTGATGATCAGCGTTCGGTTCACATCACCGACGGGAAGGCTAACTCCCCAGTTAGCTGAGGATCCTTACCTTCTTACCTCACCATCGAAGGTGTCGTTACAGGAAGTAAGGTTGGGTTGTGCATGAATTTAAGTTTTGATGTAAAGTAGTGCTGCAAGTCAGAACTATCTATACATATATAGATATTCTAGTAGCCACCTGTTAATTCCCAAATACTTCCCTAGGGCTTTGCATTCTAAACACCAATCTTAACGAATCCAACGTACGTTGTAAACTCATTTGTTGGCCAATTTTATCCTGAAAACGATTTGTAAGAGCTATTCCAGATGTAAAAGTAAACCTACAGCTCTGATACCAGCTGTGGCAGAACTGTCTGAATTATTCCGGCTCAAGTGCGCTAATGATCGTTATACAGCCGACACTAACTCAACGCACTTCAAACGGAACAATTCATTGGTCTGTCGGGTCTACGCCCGATACTTAGCCTAGGCATAAAACCCGAGCCCGAAGCCCGAAACCCGAAAAACCCGAGCCCGAACCCATTTAGCCTGAAGCCCGATACCCAATGGGCTCCCGCGGGTATTGAATCATGAAACCCGAATTAATTTCGGGCTTGTTCGGGTAGTAGGCCGCGGTACCCGAATTACCCGAATAGCCCGAATTTATGTTGTGTTCTACTGTTCTATGCCTTTACTCTTGTTACGAACTTCTCTTAGTCTTATTTTTGTTGACTTGCAGTCTTGCATGCTCTTTAATACTCGTTTGTTTGGCTGTTGTTAACTATTGATCATGCTTTAAATCTGTACATGTAACACTGATTTCTAATCTGATATCAAATTTCAGGCCAAATCGGGCTACCCGAACCCGAACCTGAAATATTCGGGTACCCGAAATTTCGGGCTTAGCTTTTGAAAATCTGATTTCGGGTAGCATTTCCGAATACCCGAATTCCCCAAAAGCCCAAAAAGCCCGACCCGAAAAATTTAGGTAGCCCGAATGCCCAGACTAACCCGATACAACCACGGTTCAACAGGATCGAAGCAGGTTTACCTCGCACGAAGGCAAGTTTACAATCACAGTACAGCTCATCAACTTTTAATCCACAGATTAGCGAATATTATTACAAACCATGTTCAAACTTTAAAGTAAAAATTTATACAAACAGTGTTTAAACCGACAAGCTAAACAGCTTGTCTTTTCTCACAGCGGAAGGGAAATAAACATGCAACTACATACGTCGCAAAGGTTGACACCATGCTCAGCCCAAGGCCTGGTGTCACTCCGGAGGGTCACTGCCAGCCGGGGACGGATCCCACTCCACGGACCAGCCATGCGGAACAGAGCTTGGCCACGCATGTGGCAGTACCAACCTGAATTATACCGGCTCAAGTACGTGAGTCCATTCCTGAGGGCTCCAACATGCTTCAAACGGTATAATCCCTTGGCCTGTCGGGTAATTTATCGATAAACCACCGAATACAGGATCAATAAGGTCACCTCACACGAAGGCGAGTACAGAGATACAGTCACCATCATATTTTACATCACAGAGAATTACGTTACAAGAGTTTCCAACAGTAGTACGAAGTTTCAAGTTTAGAGAAAACATTACAAACTGTTAAAGTTATGGTTTTTGGCTGCGGAAAACAAATGCGACGATTTACCACGGGTCGTCAAGATGGATGTCATGCTAAGCCTGGGCACGACTTCACTTGATATCATCAGTATTGGCCGGGGACGGATCCCATTCCACGGACCAACCATCTGGAAGAGCACAGGGCTGAAACAGGGAAGAGTAGGGTCTTCAAAGACATTACCTGAAAACATATAACTAGCAAGGCTGAGTATACTAATACTCAGCAAGGCTTACCCGTCTCATGGTATACTTAGCCATGTAACTAGACTTATGAAGGCTTATAATGGTTCTGGGTTTAGTTTCAGCTGAAAAGCAACAAAGAGTAGATTCTTAATTTCAAGTTTTAGCTTTCAGGTTCTAATTGATTATCCATTCTAGGTAAGCACCTATAACTACTCAAGCAAGGTAGAGCCATTTCACAGCATACCTCAGTATTACTCATCTTAAGATTGTTCTTGTTACTCTATGTGGTAAAAGGGATAAGCAGTCTCAATCCTCGTGAGAGGCGGACGATTCTGAATCGAATTCAACCTTGCAAGGTAAACCTAACACACACACTTGGAAGATCCAAAGATCGTTCCGAAGCAACCGTTTCCCTTATATTCCGGGTTATGGATCACGGCCACCACAAGCGACTGCAGGACCGTACGCACACCAATTGTGCAGGACATACGTCTGTAGCACGACTACAAAATCCATATTCCTGTCTGCCTTGCAGAACATACTCCCACACGTCGGTGCGTGTGAACATAAAATAAAGATCGAGTGGTGGAGACATGTCCATTTGCCGGGCCATTCAGGTACTAGGCTTACCGCTTACCATATTTCACGGCATGTGGCTAGTACTTTCAAACGCTTAGCCACCACTACCACACACTGCGACCTTATCAACTTTTATCAACACAGACAGGGTAAACTTCCAGGTCATGTTACTGCACATGACCCCGTCCATGATCCTTATAGTGATTGCAAGATAGTAAACATTCAACTCCCATATCGCGCGAGTGACAGGAAATCACCCGACTTCTACCGGTCCTATTAGCGGAGCATCTATCCGATAAGGACTCGGGTACAATACACTGGATTCCTAGTATCCATGCATCTAGGGTTTCATTACAATTCCAGGACTTAATGCATAAGTATAGACAAATAGACATAGATTGCAGTGTAAATAAAGTAGTGGGATATGTCCGAGGCTTGCCTTTACTGGTGGGGCTGGAGTTAGGGATGTTAGTATTATTATCTTCCGAACTTTGGTTCGGGGCTTTCGATAATCCCTTGGTGACGTTCCCTTGGTCTTCAGAAATATCCTCCGCAGACTCCTGGGAGATCTTGTAGGTACCGTTTGCGGAAGTAGTCGTATCTACATGCAATGCAATATTACATTCAAAGTGTGCACATAAAGCTATTTTACTTCACGATAAAGTTGCAATCCAACACTCATTTAACATACTATTCATATAACAACCAGAAAGATCCGAACTAAACTTAGACAGAGTTTTAGGGGGGACAACTAATTAGAATCGGCTACTTGTTGAAGATTACAACAGAGCCGATGAAAAACAACAAGGTTTTGGCTGATAGAATTGGAAAAGAGGGAACCATCTATACAGTATTAGGAAATCTGCTGATTTCATTTCGGAAGAGAAATCGGCAGGATTAATCTCTGTATATGAGTAGAAAGGATTAGCCGATTTGGTTCACCTGAAGTTAAATCGGCTGATATGGAGAGGAAAATTGAAGGTATAGCACTTCAAGTACAGAAAGAGGAAGGATCTTGCCGATTGGATTATCAGCATGTCTTTGGTCTATCTAATTGGTTGGTGTATTGGTCTTGGCCTTAACCGATGAGGATGTATCAGGTTTAGCCGATTAATGTGCTTAGGTTGTGCCTAGCAGAGGCGTGTCTACTGTGCTATCTTACTGATCTAGGGTTGTGTACTTTGGTCTGGGTAGCCGATTGATAGCTGCACCTGTTTCCTAATTGATCGATGAAAGCATCGATTACTTTAGCAGAGGGGTGACAACTAAAGCAGCTATATCTTAATTGAGATGTGCTTAAGTGCTATCCTAGGTAACTAGGTGTGGTTGTATCGGCTCAATTACGTCAGCACAACAATTGAATGATGTACAGCCGATGGGGTTATCTAAGTCAGATCTATTACAAGAACTAGGTGTAACAGAACACTAATATCGGACTAGGCTGATGAGACCACAAGTGCGGAATTAGACTAAAGAGGATGTGGCTGATGGGTTTGTGCCGATGGGACATGTCCTACAGATGTGTGACTGATTGGAGTGTGGTTGTGGGTAGGAGACCTATAGGTAGATAGCCGATTGCTCAGCCGATAAATTGGCTGATAGAAGTGTGTGGACAAGGATGGGAAAACTAAGGGTTGATCAGCCATATTTGACCAATATGGAGAACAAATAAAATCACTTGGATCGGCCGATAGCAAGAATCTTAAGATCGTGTGTGCATCTGCGATACATCGGCTATGTGCAGCCGATGTAGGACAAAACAAAAGAATTGTATCGGCAGTAGCCGATATTAGAAAGATAACAACCGTATCAGCTAACCAGCCGATGGTAGAAGCATATCAAAAGAAATGCATCGGCTGATAGCTATTACACAGAAACATCATAGATTTAAAGGAAACGGATGTTTAGCGGCTGAGCTGATAGCCGTTGCTGAAGCATAGCTGCAAAGATGTATTGGATAAGCAGCAGATACACACGGACTAACAAGGATTCTTATATGAAAAGGACCTTAAAGAGACTGCAATCAAGACAAGGACAATGTCTTGATGACAGGGATATGAGCACTCGTGTGAAAGGATTATCTAAATATCACACGTCTTTACTTGAGACATACATTCTATAATTTACCTTTCAGCTATAACACATGCACATAACATAAGGTACAAATAAAGCATTCATTCCCTAATATTTAACCTAGACCACAAATTAAAGACTTTCAGCTCAAGATCACAACCTAAGGACTCAAACAAAACTGATTTTGTACTTTTATGAACTTCTTACGAATTTCTATGAAATGTAGAAGTTCACTGATTTGAAATAAAGAAGGTTCTGGAAATTTTACAGAGAACACCCTAGAACTTTCTAAATTGAAGCAATTAAGTCCCTGGTCGGGGAAAATAGAGAACAGGAAGATAACAACGTTTCCGGCAAAGGGGTCGCTGGTATTAGAAAGATTTAGTGGGTAAGGGCAAACCTTGGGGTAGCTTTGGTTGTGGAGAAGAACGGGTGGAAAGTGAATTCCCGTGGCGAACAGGATCGGCGATAAGAAGAGCTCGACGGTGACGAGGTTCTGTGGGTGACGAAGAAGCTTGCCAGGGGATTGTAGTGGGTGAAGAATGGCCGGAGGGATATTCCTCACGGTGACCCGTGGCAATGGCGGTTGGCTTTTGCCACGGCGACGATGTTTCAGCATATAGGGATCGAAGAGGCTCGATAAGAGGGTTCACGAGCTTTCTTGAGGTGTTGTGGTCTTGCTCGGACGATTGGCGAGGAATAGGAGTTGCTCGATGTCGTGGACCATGGGACAAGACGATGGAGCTGGATTGGTTCGCTATGCCAACTCCTCCGCGAACCTCAGGGTTTTTCTAGCTCATGGGCTAAGCCTCCACTGCTCACGCGCATGTGTTGCAGAAACACGGTCGGCACACCCGCGTAGCCTCTTGCAGGATCGCCACGCCTGGTCGCATCTCCTGCGCGCTGTTCCCGTTCTGCTCTCACACCACTGGCCCTCAACTTGCTCGCGCGTGGTCTACTGCCCTGCACACGCACACGCCTGCGGAATCGAGCCGAGCCGGCCACTGGCAAAACACTTCCGCTCGCACTCGCGAATGCGCCGGTTCAATTCCGCTCGGACCTCCGGGTCCTGCAACTCCGCTGCCAGTCTTAAGCTGCGTGTCGAACCCGCGTCGTGTTACTCCTGCCCCGACCTCCGCATGGGTGGAGGGAGCTCGTCGTGCCTGGCTGCACCGCATCTCCTCCGAGCTCGTCACGCCCGACCGCCGCCTCTGCTTCGCCGCCTCTCCTTCCGGCTCGCCGCGCCATAACCGCCCCTCCGCCTCCGCGAGGGCCGTGGTCTGTCTGCATCAGGGCCGTGCCTTCCGTTGCCTTCTCCTCGACGGCCTCTGACGTCCTCTATGCGTGGCTCTACTGCCCCCTCTGTGCGGGTCCACGCCGAGCCGCCGTGCTCATCTGACTCCATCCGCTCCACCCGCACCATGTACGGCAGGTTGTTCGTGTCCGCCGGCCGCATCAGCACGTAGTCCTCCACTTCACGCGCAGCAGCCAGACCCGTCAGAGCTCGAACACACGCGTGCCTGTACACCGTCGCTCTCCACAGCTACTCCTCCTCCTCCTCCTCCTCCTGCCGAACCTGCGCTCACCCCGGTTGCCACGTCTCCACGCGCGCCTGCGCGCCGCCACCAGTCCCGCAGCTCGCCTCCATCCAAGCCCGGCGCCGTCCCCTGGTGCTACCCCCGCGCTTCAGCGCCGCCCGAGCTGCGAGCGCGTCGCGCGCTGCTCCAGCGCCGCCAGCAGCCGCTCGCCCACGCTCCTGCGCCGCCAGCCGCCCAGCGCCTGCGCCGCCTGAGCCGCGCCGAGCCGCAGCCAGCCGCCGCTCGGGGCCGCCCGCACGGCGCCTGCTCCCGCTCCTGTGCTGCGCCGCGCGCCTGCGCCGCCCAGCGCCCGCGTCGCCTGGGGCCGCGAGCCCAGCCGCGAGCCACCCGCGCCGCGCGCCCCGCATGCCGGGCCGCCGCCCTGCGCACGCGCCCCGTGAGCCGGCCTCGCTCCAGCGTGCCGCCAGCCTCCTGCGCGCCCCTGTGCCGAGCCGGGTGGAGGAGAGGAAAGGGCGAGAGAGAGAGAGGGATAGATGCCGCCGGTGGAGGAAAGAGAGAGACGCCAGGGAAGGGATAAAGCAGAGAGAGAGGAAGAACAGAGAAGAAGGAGGAATGGAATTCCCTAAGGACTTATGCGCAAATCTAGAAAATTACAGGGACCTTTCTGTAAAGCATAATTTCTCATTAATATAAAACTCTAATGAAGAAATGCCCAAAATGAAAGTTGGAGAGTTTTTCAAACTCTACAACATTACTTTAGGGCTCAAGTTCAAAAACTCAAAACTTATCTTTTTAGACGTTAAATTTTGAACAAAGGTTGGATTTGAATTACTTTTGTCCTAAAGAGTATAACTTCATAAAATTCAGGACCTAAATGCAAGCATTTATGACATGTCATGATGATGGGATAGACACGTCATAATGATTGGATAGACATGTCATGATGACTTGCACCTTTTACACTTTAGTCCTGAGTAACTTTGAGAATTACTTTTGTAAATCAACTACTTGCACAAAAGGACTTATACTTTTATAAAATTACATAAATACCCTTATTTTCACAACTTTACCCAAAATTTTTATACAATTCAACACATGCATTCCTAATGCAACTTTTGGATAAATATATATATTTTTTACAGGGATTAAAGTAAGAAAAACATGTTTGCAAAACCACCCTTCACTTATTTTGAAGTTACCCCTTATCCAAATACATTTTGCAAAAACAACCCTAGGTTTTTCCTGTAATTACAAAAATACCCGTTTTTACTTGCACTTTAAATTTTCAAAAACTTCACATAACCATAAACAAGCTTTGCATTAACAAGCACATACTTCACACTAACAAATAATGTGCCTAACTTACAAGTATATGAACTGTCATAGCCTTTCCCCCTAAAAAGAATCTCGTCGCGAGATTCAGGATGAAAGACTCTTAATGGAAAAGAAGCAAATCATCCATCAGAAGTGGCAGAAAGCAATTACACCAGAGAAACTTGATGTTGATGGTAAAAGCCGTTGGAGTATGACGAGATAAGCATGACGAGAGCATGGATAGATTGTGCATGGATAAGTATGACGAGAGAAGAAAGAGAAAGGTGATCAAGTTCTCATAGAGTTAAGATCACGACATGAGGATGATAAATGTCGGCGACATTCATCACAGAACTTATGGATAGCAAGTGAGGATTGTACGAGAGATTGATAAGTGATGTTTGAAATATTCCTGCTCAGAGTTTATTATCTGAATGATTTGGATGATGTTGATTGCAAAACATGCCTATTTAGACCGATGCAATCAAGGGATAATGACAAAATGCTCCACTCAGAGTGCAATGCTCGATATATAACCATGAATGTGATGCACTATTGAGATGTATGATTGCAATGATGGTGCAACACGAGGATGGAGGATTCTATGCACGATCGAAATGGTGCATATGACACAATGCAATTACCATGATGCAATGTTTACTCCATGATGCAAGGATGACTATGCTTGCACTGTATGCACGTAAGAAATGCATAAAATATGATGCATGAGTTGATGACGCACATGACTCGCACCCTGCAACCGTTCTCTCGTAACTAACACCTGGGTAGTTCTATATCCTTAAGCAGGGATCAAAAGTTAGGACACTAGTAAGGTTGCATAAAAGAAATTGCAGTGAGTTACGTCACATAGACCTAGACACCAGTGCGCCCCTAATGGCTCAATCATATGGCTGCAGCGCACATGAGGCCTTAGGTTCCGACACGGCATCATGGTCATGTGATTAAACACCACCACCAAAGAGGAGTGACAACCCTGTAGTGCCAACAGCAACAAGATAGACTTAGGAACCCGAAGACAACCCGAAGTTGTACTGGATACACACCCGTTAGTCAGTCTATGGATTTTTGATGACGATGCAACACCATGCACTGATCAAAGATGGTATATGTTATGATGCATGACTTTTGCCGGGAGAATTGTATTTAAAAAGTAATTATTGTCATAAATCTTTTTAATTTATCCAAAATCATCTGAGCAAAAATTGAAGGTGCAACTTTCAAATGTTGTAACCGGAATAGCCAACAATATAAGGTACAACATCAGGAGAGGATAGATAGATCACTGAATGATGGATTGAAGGGTTTGCTGACAATTATCAAGGTTTAACCATCAAAGGAAAAGCTTAGTGCTTCTGCCAAAACAGATTCAAAGCAAGATCAAGGGTTTGATTTGGCTGTCAAGCTAAGATCGGCGATAAGGTTCAAACATGACCCAACCCACTTGATTCACAAAAGACCTTCTCAACTCTCGGTTAGCCTAGCAGATTACATTGGCTCCCACAACACAAAGTCTAGGCGGGCATTCAGATACAAGCAAGGCAATCAAATCAATCCAAGATGACATGATGCATGCACGTTCTATCGTTCTTACAATAAAAAATAACTGCCAAGTAATCTTGGTCTTACGTGGTTAGTCACGGTGGCACAATATAAATATGTCTCTCCCTGCAATAACTAGTCGATAATCCTAACCGTTCAGAACCTATTGAATCGTGGTTAGCATTCCTGCAGAAAACACAATATGTATATACTGAACCTTTCATGCCAGCATGTCATGAAAGCGTCCTCAAACATTACTGTTCACTATAGAAACAACATCTGTACAATTACCACCGTATAGATAATGTTAACATACATTATCGAGATAATGTATTCACGGGGTACCGCAAAATGCGGGGGTATTGCTGTTCATACCCTGTACCTAACTATATACTCCCAATGTAGTCAACCGAAGTTGGTACATTGGCAGCATCTCAAGTAGGCCACTGCTTGAGAAACAGCGTTCGGTTCGCATCACCGACGGGAAGGCTAACTCACCAGTTAGCTGAGGATCCTTACCTTCTTACCTCATTGTCGAAGGTGTCGTTACAAAATATAAGGTTGGGTTGTGCATGAATTTAAGTGTTGACAGAAAAGTAATGCTGGTAGTTAGGGTTATATATATACTATAGCCACCTTTATTTCCCTCATAAGCATTACCCTAGGGCTTCACGTACTAAGCACAATCCTTAATGAATCCAACGTAGTTTGGCAAAATACTTGGTTGGTCAAAATTTTATACTGAAAGCATTTTTAAGGTAAAATGTATCTCCAGAGTAACCTTATAGCTCTGATACCAGCTGTGGCAGTACCAACCTGAATTATACCGGCTCAAGTACGTGAGTCCATTCCTGAGGGCTCTAATGTGCTTCAAACGGTACAATCCCTTGGCCTGTCGGGTAACATCCCGATAAACCACCGAATACAGGATCAATAAGGTTACCTCACACGAAGGTGAGTCCAGAGATACAGTCACCATCATATTTTACATCACAGAGAATTACGTTACAGAGTTTCCAACAGTAGTACGAAGTTTCAAGTTTAGAGAAAACATTACAAACTGTTAAAGTTATGGTTTTTGGCAGCGGAAAACAAACGCGACAATTTACCACGCGTCGTCAAGATGGATGTCATGCTAAGCCCGAGCACGACTTCACTTGATATCATCAGTGTTGGCCGGGGACGGATCCCATTCCACGGACCAACCATCTGGAAGAGCACAGGGCCAAAACAGGGAAGAGTAGGGTCTTCAAAGACATTACCTGAAAACATATAACTAGCAAGGCTGAGTATACTAATACTCAGCAAGGCATACCCATCTCATGGTATACTTAGCTATGTAACTAGACTTATGAAGGTTTATAATGGTTCTGGGTTTAGTTTCAGCTGAAAAGCAACAAAGAGTAGATTCTTAATTTCAAGTTTTAGCTTTCAGGTTCTAATTGATTATCCATTCTAGGTAAGCACCTATAACTACTCAAGCAAGGTAGAGCCATTTCACAGCATACCTCAATATTACTCATCTTAAGATTGCTCTTGTTACTCTATGTGGTAAAAGGGATAAGCAGTCTCAATCCTCGTGAGAGGTGGACGATTCTGAATCGAATTCAACCTTGCAAGGTAAACCTAACACACACGCTTGGAAGATCCAAAGATCGTTCCGAAGCAACCGTTTCCCTTATATTCCGAGTTATGGATCAGGGCCACCACAAGTGACTGCAGGACCGTACGCACACCAATTGTGCAGGACATACGTCTGTAGCGCGACTACAAAACCCATATTTCCTGTCTGCCTTGCAGAACATACTCCCACACGTCGGTGCGTGTGAACATAAAATAAATATCGAGTGGTGGAGACATGTCCATTTGCTGGGCCATTCAGGTACTAGGCTTACCGCTTACCATATTTCACGGCATGTGGCTAGTACTTTCAAACGCTTAGCCACCACTACCACACACTGCGACCTTATCAACTTTTATCAACACAGACGGGGTAAACTTCCAGGTCATGTTACTACACATGACCCCGTCCATGATCCTTATAGTGATTGCAAGATAGTAAACATTCAACTCCTATATCGCGCGTGACAGGAAATCACCCGATTTCTACCGGTCCTATTAGCGGAGCATCTATCCGATAAGGACTCGGGTACAATACACTGGATTCCTAGTATCCATGCATCTAGGGTTTCATTACAATTCCTGGACTTAATGCATAAGTATAGACAAATAGACATAGTTTGCAGTGTAAATAAAGTAGTGGGATATGTCCGGGGCTTGCCTTTACTGGTGGGGCTGGAGTCAGGGATGTTAGTATTATTATCTTCCGAACTTTGGTTCGGGGCTTCCGATAATCCCTTGGTGACGTTCCCTTGGTCTTCAGAAATATCCTCCGCAGACTCCTGGGAGATCTTGTAGGTACCGTTTGCGGAAGTAGTCGTATCTACATGCAATGCAACATTACATTCAAAGTGTGCACATAAAGCTATTTTACTTCTTGATAAAGTTGCAATCCAACACTCATTTAACATACTATTCATATAACAACCAGAAAGATCTGAACTAAACTTAGACAGAGTTTTAGGGGGGACAACTAATTAGAATCAGCTACTTGTTGAAAATTACAACAGAGCCGATGAAAAACAACAAGGTTTTGGCTGATAGAATTGGCAAAAGAGGGAACCATCTATACAGTATTAGGAAATCTGCTGATTTCATTTCGGAATAGAAATCGGCAGGATTAATCTCTGTATATGAGTAGAAAGGATTAGCCGATTTGGTTCACCTGAAGTTAAATCGGCTGATATGGAGAGGAAAATTGAAGGTATAGTACTTCAAGTACAGAAAGAGGAAGGATCTTGCCGATTGGATTATCAGCATGTCTTTGGTCTATCTAATTGGTTGGTGTATTGGTCTTGGCCTTAACCGATGAGGATGTATCAGGTTTAGCCGATTAATGTGCTTAGGTTGTGCCTAGCAGAGGCGTGTCTACTGTGCTATCTTACTGATCTAGGGTTGTGTACTTTGGTCTGGGTAGCCGGTTGATAGCTGCACCTGTTTCCTAATTGATTGATGAAAGCATCGATTACTTTAGCAGAGGGGTGACAACTAAAGCAGCTATATCTTAATTGAGATGTGCTTAAGTGCTATCCTAGGTAACTAGGCGTGGTTGTATCGGCTCGATTACGTCAGCACAACAATTGAGTGATGTACAGCTGATGGGGTTATCTAAGTCAGATCTGTTACAAGAACTAGGTGTAACAGAACACTAATATCGAACTAGGCTGATGAGACCACAAGTGCGGAATTAGACTAAAGAGGATGTGGCTGATGGGTTTGTGCCGATGGGACATGTCCTACAGATGTGCGACTGATTGGAGTGTGGTTGTGGGTAGGTGACCGATAGGTAGATAGCCGATTGCTCAGCCGATAAATTGGCTGATAGAAGTGTGTGGACAAGGATGGGAAAACTAAGAGTTGATCGGCCATATTTGACCGATATGGAAAACAACTAAAATCGGCTTGGATCGGCCGATAGCAAGAATCTTAAGATCGTGTGTGCATCTCCGATACATCGGCTATGTGCAGCTGATGTAGGACAAAACAAAAGAATTGTATCGGCAGTAGCCGATATTAGAAAGATAACAACCGTATCAGCTAACCAGCCGATGGTAGAAGCATATCAAAAGAAATGCATCGGCTGATAGCTGTTACACAGAAACATCATAGATTTAAAGGAAACGGATGTTTAGCGGCTGAGCTGATAGCCGTTGCTGAAGCATAGCTGCAAAGATGTATTGTATAAGCAGTAGATACACACGGACTAACAAGGATTCTTATATGAAAAGGACCTTAACGAGACTGCAATCAAGACAAGGACAATGTCTTGATGATAGGGATACGAGCACTCGTGTGAAAGGATTATCTAAATATCACACATCTTTACTTGAGACATACATTCTAGTATCCATGAAAGAGCCGATGCTAGTCTATAAACACCAGGATAACTAGTGCTACTCGCCATCAACAACACTTCAGTACAAGAAACACAAAGGTAGATAGGCAGGAATGATGCTGCCCCGATCATGCGAGGCGTGATCGCGGCTGCATGACACTTACCCAAGAAACCCTAGAACAGGGGTGGCGATGCGCCGAGAGTTTTATGAATGATTGATTGTTCGTCCTTTATTCATAATCCAAGGTACATATTTATAGTCCAGAGACTTGCCTTCCCTAACCAATCCTAACTAACCACGACACGAATCCTGGCTATCTCTATCTAAACTATTTTAAACGCACACACCTATCTAGATATATGGCAAATCCTAGCCTCAAATGCCCGCGAAGGGGCCGATTCGCAAGCCCACTATATGTGGCAGAACCGTCTGAATTATTCCAGCTCAAGTGCGCTAATGATCGTTATACAGCTGACACTAACTCAACACACTTCAAACGGAACAATTCATTGGTCTGTCGGGTCTACGCCCGATACAACCACGGTTCAACAGGATCGAAGCAGGTTTACCTCGCACGAAGGCGAGTTTACAATCACAGTATAGCTCATCAAATTTTAATCCACAGATTAGCGAATATTATTACAAACCATGTTCAAACTTTAAAGTAAAAATTTATACAAATAGTGTGTAAACCGACAAGCTAAACAACTTGTCTTTTCTCACAGCGGAAGGGAAATAAACACGCGACTACATATGTCGCAAAGGTTGACACCATGCTCAGCCCAAGGCCTGGTGTCACTCCGGAGAGTCACTGCCTGCCGGGGATGGATCCCACTCCATGGACCAGCCATGCAGAATAGAGGTTGGCCACGCAGAACTATCCGTGGGATTCTCAAGGGTGATACCTGAAAAAGATACTAGCAAGACTGAGTATTCTAATACTCAGCAAGGCTTACCCGGGATTGGGTATACTTTAGCACGTAACTAGACTCATGACGGCATTTCAAGGGTTATGGGTTCATTTGCAGCTGAAAAGCAACAAAGAGTATGATCTATTTTCAAATTTTAGCTTCCAAATTCTAGTTGATTATCCATTCTAGGTTAGCACCTACACTAAGCAAGCAAGGTAGAGATTATCATCCATCCAGATTGTTCCATCATTAGTTACACTTCTTACTCTATGTGGTAGAATGAATAAGCAGTCTCAATCTTCATGAGAAACGGACGATTCTGAATCGAATTCAACCTTGCAAGGGTAAACCTAACTCACACGCTTGGAACATCCAAAGATCATTCCGAAGCAACCGTTCGCCATTCATTCCGGGTCGTGGAACAGGGCCACCACAAGCGACTGTAGGACCGTACGCACACCAATTGTGCAGAACATACGCCTGTAGCGCGACTACATGACCGTATTCCTGTCCGTAGTGCGGAACATACTCCCGCACGTCGATGCGTGAGAAAAACCAAATTACGAGTGGTGGGAGGTATGTCCACTTGCCAGGCCGATTGGTTACTAGGCTTACCGCTTTACCATATTTCGCGGCATGTGGCTAGTACTTTCAAACGCTTAGCCACCACTACCACACGCTGCGACCTTAACAACTTTTATCCAAAACAGATAGGGTAAAACTCCAGGTCATGACACCGTACATGACCCTGTCCATCATTCTTATAGTGATTGCAAAATAGTAAACATGCAACTCCTATATTGCGCGGGTGATAGGAAATCACCCATCTTTTACCGGTCCTATTAAGCAGAGCGTCTATGCGATAAGGACACGGGTACAATACATTGGATCCCTAAGATTTTATGCCATTAGGGTTTCATTTCAACTCCTAGACGTAATGCAAGAAATATAGAATAATAATGAAATTGTAATAAACTGAAATACTGGATTATGCATCGGGGCTTGCCTTCTTGAGTGGGGTTGGGGGCAGGGATGTCAGAGACTTCTGAACTTTGGTTTGGGGCTTCAGTTAGATCCTCGGCAACGTTTATCGGGTCTTCAGAAAACTCTTGGTCTTGTCCCCAGACCAACTCGTAGTCTCCGTCGTCGAGCGTCGTTGATTCTACATGATATGCAACAATTTAATTGAGATGGTACTTGAGTTAAAGATTTTATTTCACAATAAAGTTGCAATCCAATAATTAACACACACAAACTCAGGAAACAAGGGGGTTTAGTCTTAAATCATCATTTATAATTAAGTTATGATTATAGTATTGGATTTATTGAAAACAGGAACTAAGACATTTGAATTTGCATTCAAATTCCAAGTTAAAATTCAAAACTTAGGTAAATAGAATTATAAAGTCTTGAAAATTTAATTATAGACTAATTATCAACACATTAGATTATGATAAAAAGATCTAATTAAATAAGCCTAAGGAACATGCTAAATTAACTTCAAAACATTTCAAATTTGAATTGCCCAAATTCAAAAGAACTTAAAATATAAAACAGTGCTAAGTCTGAAACTTTTACATCAGTTCACTCATGACCTATAGAAGCTACTTACCAAAAATCATAATAAACAATGCTAGTATATAAGAGTTATGTACATCATACTCTCCTATCTTAAGTTTAAAATAGATTCAAAATTATTTAGTTTCAAACTAAACTTCATTAATAAAAGTTGTAGGGTTTGAAATCTAGTTTCCAACAAAATTGGTTTGACAATTTTTGGAATTTCCTACAATTTCCTACTGATGTTACAAGTTAGTAGCTTTACACACATAAAATAACACACTAGTTTACACTGGGGTCCTCGGTAACTTGCACTGAGACCCCTAGAACAAAACAAAGTATCACAAATATGCCCTTGCTGGCGTTCGATGGCGCCCGGCGTTCCTGTCTCCGGCGTTCTCACCGGCGGTGAGGTCCGGGGTGGGGATGGATCGGTGCCACATGACCTACGAAGGCTACTGATCAAGATAGGGGGTGATGTGCTCGAAGGGCAGCAGTGGAGCACGACCGGCGACGAGCAATGGCGGCGGCCGCGTCAGGGCGTCGTCGTTCCCGGTGAGGGGCCAGCGAACATGGGGAAACAAGGCGCGCGTGAGCACCGGGGGAGTACGGGGATGCTTTTTCCCCCAACTCAATTTGGACAGAGACTGGTCGGAGAGGGGTGCTCGATGGCGGAGTGGAGCTCGGGTTCTCACCGGCGGCGATGGCGACCGGCGTTCTGCAAGTTAGGGTGATGGAGGGCGGTAAAGGGGTGGCGGAATCGCTTCAGGAGGATGATGTGGTGCTGATGGTGCTGTTGAATGGGGCGGGGAGGGTCTGTATCTATGGGTCGACGACAGGCCGAGCGGCGGCGGAGGAAGAGAGCTCGTCGGCGCTGCGGTCTGGCGGTTCTGGTGAAGGAAAACAGGATTGGATCACTTGGTTAGCTGTAGTGGATCGTAAGGGTGCTGATCGCACTTCGGATCGAGGAAGGGGAGCAGTGGTGGGAGTTGCCGACGGTGAGCAATGGTGATCGGGGCAGAGAAAATTGAGGGGAAAAACGATGTGCAACAGCTAGGGCGTGTACTAGGGAAGCTAAAGGAAGAGCTCAGGGTCCAGGAGAGGAGGTGCCTGTGCACAAGCAGGAGCTGGTGTCGGCGGCGCACGTGGCAGCTGCGGCGGAGCTCGGGCTGGAGCAACGCGACGTGGAGGACGCGGGGGAAGACAGCACAAGGTTGGTATGGCGGCGGCAAGGCAGTGAGTGGCACGTGGGTGAGGGGAGCGGCGCAGGACTGCACGGCGGTGGCCTGCGCAGCAGTACGGTGGCCTGCGCAGCAGTGATGGCGAGGTGCGCTGCACTGGCGGCAGGGGGCACTCGACAGGCGGCGAGTGGCGTGGCAAGGCGAGGGGAAGCCGGTGCGAGGCCGGTGAGCGGCGGAACAAGTGGGGAAACGGCACGTGGCTCGGATCAGGGAAGCGCAGAGGCGGCAGGGCGGCGCACAGGGCTGGGCAGTGGCGGCGGCGTGCAGCAGAGGAGAAGCAGAGGAGGGAGAGAGAGAGGTAGACGAAGGAGGACCCAAATGCAATTTTAGAGAAATACAGGGACCCTACTATAATACATCAATAACTTTTAAACCAGTGCTCAAATGGAGATGGGCCCAAAAGAAAAAGTGTATGGTTTTTCAAAATGTACAACTTTTCTTTAAGGTTCATCCACAGAAGAGCAACAGTTTTGACACTAACACAAATCTTAGCAAAGTTTTCAAACTTTATGTAAATCCTAGAGATAAAACTACACTACACATATATCCTATATGTAGTTTCACCTACATTTACGATTTAAGCACAAGTTTTTGACTTTTGCAAAACTACCCTCATACTTTTAAATTCTACCCTCCATGTTCACCCATTTAGCACAAAAGGACCCTAATTTAAATATAATTATATAAGTAACCCTTTTCCCTTAGTACTTAAATTGTTAAACACACTTTTACCACATTTTGCACATAACACTACACTAAAGTTTAGGATGTGACCACACTAATTACCTGAGTGTCACACTACAATTATCTTTCAAGCCCATCTTGCTTCACGGTCCACCTCCTGGCCTAGCTAAATTATGATGATAACAAGCATCCGATCCGGAGTTTGACCCCAACGATGACGGTTGGTACGACTGAAGCCCGTGCTACGCTCGAGTTGCCTGTGGAGGAGGTTCTAGAAGATGAAGGACGAGCAGAGGCCTAGTTACCGCTTTATGTTTCCTGCTTGAATTGCTCTGGCTGAGAGGCTTGTAATAAATTCTGTACTATAAATTCTATGGATTTATGTAATAAATAAACCCATGTTTGACCTTATGCGGAGTATGACTATGATATTATGCCTGGAATGAGTTCTGTATGTGATAGCGCTTGATCCAGTGACTATCATAATCATACAGGGAGTTGGATTCCTTGATGTGGGAACCCAGTTCGTTTCAGTTGGTATCAGAGCCATACTTGACCGTAGCACGAGCCTTAGACATGGTCGGTAGACCTAGGAAAGTCTATGCGCGTCTATCTATTTACTATATTATCTTGAACTAATTTTTCGTCGCTACCTTGACTCAGTTCCCTTCCCCCACTCTTGATTTATTCTCTTACCTACGCTGACTCAGTTCCTACGTTCCTGCGTAGGGTAGAGGCCGCGATGACGACCACGATGGAGAGCGTGAGCCACGACTCCGAGCTTTACGCGTAGTACCACCAGAGGGGAGTCCTCAAGTGGCTCGAGCGCGTAGTGGAGCACATTGGCATCAACCTGACCTACGTCAAGCTCTCCCTAAAGACAACCTCCGCCCACCCATACCACTCCAAGACTGCCACACTCATCGTCATGCAAGACCCCGCAGTACCCGACTTCGAGGGTAAGATGGTCTACAGTTCGGGCCTACTCACTGAGATAGCAGTTCAGTTAGCAGCTCGGAAGATGATGATGGAGCTACTCGCCCAGTACTAGCAGGCCAAGTTTGCGGGTTCCTCCTTCCACTTGTTACCTCGGGCGGTCCTGCCCAACGAGGATCCCGAGGTCGTGTACATGGAGATGTTCGCTACCCCAATTCAGGAGACCGGAGGGGACCAGCCCTTGGTGCACACCACCGGGTCCTACCTCTACGACCTGGACCACCTGATGGTGAACCTCTCCCTAGAGAGCGAGCGACTTCACCAGGGATTCTATGAGAGCGTGAGACACATCGACGTACTCGAGCACGAGATCCGAGGATGGAGCCAGATCTACACCGCAGCTCAGGCGGAGGCCTGCAACAACCGGGTGAACTACATGGAGATGAACATGAGGCGTGAGGCAGAAGCCCAGCTGAGGATGACCACTGAAGTGAAGCTACTTCAGTCCGAGACTGAGCTCTAGAAGCTGCGGGCCAAGAAGGTCAAATGGGAGCACAAGGAGAAGGACTACCTCAACTCTATCAGCAAGCTCAAGGATAGGGTGACTGACAGTGAGGCTGAGTGCTGCCAGCTACAGACCTAGGTGGAGGATCAGCAGACTTCATGACCCTTCACGGCTACCTTGAGGCCAAGGTGGAAGACAAGGTGAAGGAGCTCGAGACCAGGTTGGAGACAAACAAGGGGAACATCACCATGCTAACCCGCACTGCAGTGTACCTTTGCGACAAGGCTGCATGCACCATGCAGACGTGGGAAATTTCTGACTCGATCCGTGTCGACGAGATCCATGAGCCGAGGAACTAGCTACCCGAGGAGAGCCAGCCCATGGTGAGGAAGGAGGACTTCAAGCTCATCCCCACCGAGCTCCGCCTAACCTATGCCCCCACGAGGAGATGCCACCTACCATCGAGACTAAGGAGGTGGTGGAGGCCGTTGCAGCCATCGACGCCATCTTTCAAGAAGACTACCCAGAGGACTACAAGCGCGTGCTGACCTACAAGAAGCCGCGTGTCACCTTCTACTAGGGAGTGAGTCAGAGTCGTGGAATAAGAGTAGGTGTAGGATAGGTAGCCGCCGATGACCCATTCCGGCGTGAGTCTTCATGAGTCTTGTACTAAGCTGATGTCATGTTTCTAGCTAGTGTTCAGTGTTGTCATGAGACGTTCAGGTAGACACGTTAGGAGTCATCCCTTTTTGTAAACTTTCACGTTGTATTCTTAGCATGTGAATTTGGGGTGTTATCTTGAAGGTGTAAGGGTGACCTCGAGATAACACCAGTGTCTCCTTGTATTACCTGAATGATGTATGAATGGATGGATTTTATGGATGTTATTGCTTTTTATTCTTGCATCTTTCTGGATGATTGAAATGCCTTGTTTTTGTGTGTATTTTCTTTTTACCTTGGGTGGTGAGTGATGAAGATGACTTGACAGAGCTCCCCCTCCACCTTACGCAGGAAATGTCGATCCGGAGATCCGATCGCTTGATGGCCCGCTTCGAGCAAGCCGCTCGGGAGGAAGCCGCAGCCGAGGCACTCGGACGAGGCCGCCAGTGTGTCTGTGGATGCGGACGTGCTGCCCTAGCACATGCCCCGACAGCGGGACGTGGAAGAGGCCGAGGACCTGCCATAGGTGCCGCACCCCACACCTTTGGACTAGCACACAGTGAAGAAGAGGCCGATGAGGAGGATGTCACGAGGAACTCGACGCCGAACCCGCACAGCAGCCACCGCCACCATCGCTGACCCTCGCCGAGGTCATGGACAGGCAGACTTAGTTACTCCAATGCCTCACCGAGGCAGTTGAGCAAAGGAACAATGGAACCCACCGTCAAGGACCGCCTAAAGGGGACCTCCAGCGCAAGATCGAGGGGTTCATCCGCCTGAAGGTCCCGACCTTCAGTTACACCGATGACCCCATGGAGGCCGACGACTGGCTGAGGGTGATCGAGACCAAGCTGGACCTCACCAACTGCACTGATGGGAGTGCGTCACACTCGCCGTTCACCAGCTCGAGGGTACTGCCAAATCATGGTTGGACAGCTATTGTGACTCCCACCAGGACCCGGCGCACATCACCTGGGAGGAGTTCGCCAGGGCATTCCGTGAGCAGCACATGCCCTGACAAGTGATGATCCAAAAGGCCCAGGAATTTCGTACCATGAATCAGGGTACAATGAGGGTGGAGGAGTATGAGCACCACTTCACCAAGATGATGAGGTACGCTGCAAATGACACCAACACCGAGGAGAAGAATCAGTTCTGGTTTCTCCGCGGACTGCACCACGGCATCTGGCAGATTGTGACAGGGTGCGAGTACCCATTGCTCCGCAGCTTGGTCAACTGTGCCATCGCTATGGAGAGAGCGAGGATAGGATGGGAAGACAGGCAGCGCATCAAGAAGCACAAGGCCGACCACCAGGTACGTGATAGGCTCTTCCAGAAGATAAGGAACGCGCCACCCCTCCCACCAAGGAGCGGTTTCCGTTTCGGCCCCAGTCAGCCGAACAGGAACCACGGTAGGGGAGGCAACCACTACTCCGGCAACAAGACCTATGGAGGGCAGAACTAGGGAGGAGGTAGCTACCATCATCAGCAGCCAGCACTAAGGACCAATAGTGGCTCGATGCCTTTTGTTTGCTTCACTTGCAACAAACCGGACCACAAGTCCTATGAGTGCCCCGAGAAGAAGACCCCAACTCTGGTTCGAGCACCTGGCTCCACCGGCAGGCCTGCTTAGGCTCCACGCTCCGCAGACCGTGGCCACCTCACCCACCTAACTGAGGAGGAGGCCCGGGATGCTCCCGACGTTGTGACAGGTGAGTACCTTATCAATGGCTCTAAGGCCTTGGTGTTGTTTGACTCAAGGGCCACTTGCTCCTACATCTCTTCGAAATGTGTTGCACAAAAATCCCTTCCGATGACCCCGAGGAGCCACCCCATCATCACTAGCTCTCCGCTGGGAGATCATAGGTGCACGCTAGCTTGTAAGGGAGTGAGAATCATGATACAGGGGTTGCCGTTCACAGCTGACTTGACAGTGTTGCCATCGGAAGGGATAGATGTCATTTTGGGGATGGACTGGTTGACCGCACACAAGGGCGTTATATCTTGCTTGCCCAGGTTAGTGACACTGGAACACCCTAGTGGGAAGAAGATTGAGGTAGAACCATTGAAGCCCCGAGATGTACCTCAGGTGTACAACTTGAACAACTTGGGAGAGAGAACACTAGAAGAGGTGCCAGTGGTTTGCAAGTATCCGGATGTTTTCCCTGAGGAATTGCCAGGGCTACCACCAGATAGGGATGTCGAGTTCGTGATCGACCTTGTGCCAGGTACGGCACTGATCGCAAATCAACCCTACCGCATGTCCGCAGAAGAGCTCACTGAGTTGAAGAAACAGCTGAAGGACCTGCTAGATAAATAGTACATCAGGCCTAGTGCTTCGCCATGGGGATCACCCGTGTTGTTCGTGAGAAAGAAGGATGGGACCATGAGGTTGTGCATTGATTACCGTTCACTAAACATCGTGACCATCAAGAACAAGTACTCGTTACCCAGAATAGATGATCTGCTTGACCAGTTGAGAAAGGCCAGATTCTTCAGCAAGATAGATCTGAGGTCCGGGTACCATCAGATGAAGATTCGGGAATGCGATATTCCGAAGACAGTGTTCATGACCAGATATGGCTAGTATGAGTTCAACGTGGTATCCTTCAATCTAAATGCACCCGCCTACTTTATGAACATCATGAACGAGGTGTTCATGGAAGAATTGGACAAGTTTATCGTAGTTTTCATTGATGACATCTTGATCTACTCCGAATCTCCCGAAGAACATACTGAGCACCTGAGGGTTGTGCTCGAGAGGTTGAGGTAGAACCAGTTATATGCCAAGTTCATTAAGTGTGAGTTCTGGCTAGAGAAGGTTGCTTTCCTAGGCCATGTGTTGACCGCAGATGGTGTTGCTGTAGATCCTGAGAAGATCGAAGCAGTGTCAGAGTGGCAGCAGCCAAAGAATGTTACCGATATTCGAAGCTTCCTGGGTTTAGCAGGTTATTACAGACGATTCATCGAGAATTTCTCCAAGATTGCCAAGCCAATGACCGAGCTACTCAAGAACAATGTATCGTTCATTTGGTCACCCAAGTGTGAAGCCAGCTTTCAGGAGCTCAAATCCCGACTCACTACTACCCCAGTTCTCACCCTTCCTGACATTCAGAAAGACTTCATAGTCTACTACGATGCTTCTCGTCAAGGCCTCGGTTGTGTGCTGATGCAGGACGACAGAGTTGTTGTGTATGCCTCACTGCAGTTGAGGAAGCACGAAGAGAACTACTCTACCCACGACCTTGAACTTGCAGCCGTGGTACATGCCTTAAAGATTTGGAGGCATTACCTAATTAGCAACAAGTGCGATATCTATACCGATCACAAGAGTTTGAAGTATTTCTTCACTCAGGCAGAGCTAAATATGAGGCAGAGGAGATGGTTAGAGCTAATCAAGGACTACAATTTGAACATTGAGTACCATCCTGGTAAGGCCAATGTCGTAGCAGATGCTTTAAGCAGAAAGAACTATTGCAACAATCTGATGGTTCGTGACGAACAACCCGAACTATTCGATGAACTCGAGAGACTGAAATTGGAAATCATAGAGCAAGGGCACCTGAACACATTGACAATCAAGTACAATCTGGAGGATCAAATCAGGAAAGCTCAGAAGCAATGCCCAGAACTCCAGAAGCTCAAGCGAACAATGCGGGTTGGAAAAGGGATGGATTACAGGGTCGACGACCGAGGGACCTTATGGCTGAAAGATCGCATATGTGTACCCCAGGATCAAGGGATCCATACCGAGATACTAGGTGAGGCGCATAACTCCAAGTACGCTATACACCTGGGGTGCACGACGATGTACCAAGACCTGAAGGACTGTTTCTGGTGGAACGACATGAGAACGGACATAGCTGAATTCCTGGCTAAGTGTGACATTTGTAGAAGGATCAAGGCTGAACATCAGCGCCCTGCCGGTCTGCTGAAACCACTAGATATTCCCGTATGGAAGTGGGATGACATTTGTATGGACTTCATAACAGGATTACCCCGGACACAGAAGGGCAATGACTCCATATGGGTAATTGTTGATCGCTTGACCAAAGTAGCACACTTCGTCCCCATCAAGACCACCTACACAGTGAGTTGACTATCGGAAATGTACGTGGAGAACATTCTGAAATTTCACGGGGCACCACGAAGCATAGTGTCAGATCGAGGCCCTCAATTCACCGCAAAATTCTAGCAGAGTCTGCACAAGTCCCTAGGGACTCAGCTAGATTATAGTACCGCCTTTCACCCCCAAACTGATCAGCAGACTGAGAGTGAACCAAATACTTGAAGACTTGCTAAGGGCATGTGTACTAGCCTACAAGAGTGATTGGGAAAAGAGTTTGCAGATGTCACCCTTCGAAGCAGAAAATGCACAACACCGGTGATGTGGTCAAAAATTGTGGAGAGATCGTATTTTGGACCTGACTCAATCGTAGAAGCTGAGGAGAATGTCGCCAAGGTCAGGGAGAACCTGAAGATAGCACAAAGCAGACAGAAGAGCTATGCTGAAAAGAGAAGAAGATACCTCTCGTTTGAAGTCGGAGACCACATGATGCGGGGGCTTGCCCAATCTTCTCATCGTAGGATCTAGGGATAACTTGACCCGTGCAACCTGACGAACTGATGGCACCAACAGCTGCTCGAACAGCCACCTGTGACAAATGATTTTGCCCAACCACACACTTAGGTCGATGCCTAATGTGACCCACACAAGGTAGAGGCAATGCTCTTGCAAATCACAAGGAAACACAAGAACAAATGGTAGAGAAAACTCCCAATCCTCAAGGGGGCAGCAATGGCACAACCCCAAGGATAAGAGCACTTGGCTTCTCTGTTTTTCTGAGTTCAATTCGTGGTCTGTCTTTCCACCAGGAGTACAAGGGTTATGTATACTAGGAACATCCCTCCTAGTTGGGCTGGGGGCCTTTCAAAGAGGCCCAGTCGAAAATTCGTGTGTCTGGAGCAGTCTTCACTTAAATAGGCATAACTCTCTCCTTAGAGATCCAATGGATGCACTGTTTGTTGCATATGAAAGTAGACTTCAAGTGCTTTTCATCCATATATAATACTTGGGGTAGGACCTCCTAGAATGGTATAGAATACGCTAGTAATTTGGAAGTCAGAATCTGTGCATAAGCGTACCAACTCCAACTTGCTCCCTTTGGTGTCAACTCAGAATGTCCTTGGCTTGTGATTCAAACCTGAGAACAAGTAATGTACCTCCATTAGGTAGTACATGATTCTTATGAGAGGCATGTTCATAATCATTAAGGAAAAGATTCACCTCATGTTGTAGTTGTTTCGCTTTGGCCCGAGTCATTGGTCTCTCATAAGTATAGTCACGAGGTTGAGGATCTTGTTCAATATTCTTCAATGGAATACCATGAGATATGTCCTCATCATCCTCCCCTTCTTCAAAAAGAGTCAACCTTGACTCTGATTGTTCATGACCATGGAATGGAGATAAATCAGCAACATTGAAGGTGTCGCTCGCTGCATATTCATCTCCCGGGAGCTCAATCTTGTATGCATTGTCATTTATTCTAGCAAGAACCTTGAATGGGCCATCACCTCGAGGCAGCAACTTTGACCTTCATTTCTCTGGAAATCTGTCCTTCCGAAGATGAACCCAAACAAAGTCACCGGGCTCAAAGATCATCTTCTTACGATTCTTGTTTGCCTTTGCAGCATAGTACTTTGACCTCTTCTCAATTTCTTGTTTGGTCTTCATGTGGATTTTCTTCACATAATCAGCCCTCTTGGAGGCCTCCATATTGGCACATTCTTGAAGTGGGAGTGGCAGCAAATCAAGTGGTGTTATTGGTTTGAAACCATACACAACTTCAAATGGGCACATTTGCGTTGTCGAGTGGACTGCCCTATTATATGCAAACTCAACATGTGGCAAGCAATCCTCCCACTCTTTTAGGTTCTTCTTGATCATTGTTCGCAGCAGCATGGAGAGTGTACGGTTCACCACCTCTGTTTGTCCCTCAGTTTGTGGGTGACAAGTTATTGAAAACAACAACTTTGTCCCAAGCTTGGCCCACAAAGTCTTCCAAAAATAGCTCATGAACTTCACATCACGGTCTGAAACAATGGTCCTTGGCACGCCATGTAGTCTCACAATTTCCCTGAAAAACAAGTCAGCTACATGCGACGCATCATCGCTCTTATGACAGGGAATAAAATGTGCCATTTTAGAGAACCTATCCACAACAACAAAAACTGAATCCCTCCCCTTCCTAGTTCTTGGTAATCCTAAAACAAAATCCATGCTTATGTCTTCCCAAGGTGCGTTTGGAGTGGGGAGTGGAGTGTACAAACCGTGGGGGTGCAGTTTTGATTTTGCCTTATGGCACGTGGTACATCGCTGCACAAATCTCTCCACATCACGCCTCATCCTCGGCCAATAGAAGTGATCACTTAGCAGCAGGTAGGTCTTTTCTCTCCCAAAGTGACCCATCAGTCCACCCATGTGTGATTCCTGCAATAGAAGCAAACGAATGGACGAATCTGGAACACACAACTTGTTAGCTCGAAACAAGAATCCATCATGCAAATGGTACTTGTCCCACCCTTTTCCTTCTTGACATTTCAAATATGGTTCTGTAAAAACAAGGTCAGTGGCATATAACTCTTTTATATTCTCTAATCCTGGGACATTGACCTGCAATTGATTAAGCAAAACACATTTTCGAGATAATGCATCAGCAACAATATTTTCTTTCCCTTTCTTGTATTTGACAATGTAGGGAAAAGACTCAATGAACTCAACCCACTTGACATGCCGACGGTTCAGTTTTGCTTGGCCTTTCAAGTATTTTAAGGCCTCATGACCAAAATGAATGATGAACTCCTTAGGCCAAAGATAATGCTGCCAAGTTTCAAGCACACGAACTAAAGCATATAATTCTTTATCATAAACAGGATAATTCAGTTGAGCAGCACCAAGTTTCTCACTAAAGTATGCTATGGGTTTGCTATCTTGCATCAATACACCTCCTATGCCTATCCCACTAGCATCACATTCTATCTCAAAAGATTTATTGAAATCAGGTAAAGAAAGCAATGGGGCTGAGATTAAACAATTCTTTAGTTCTTGAAATGCAGCTTCTTGTGACTTACCCCACACAAATTTAACTCCCTTCTTGGTTAGATCATTCAATGGGGCTGCAATGGTGCTGAAATTCTTCACAAAGCATCGGTAGAAGCCGGCAAGACCACGAAAGCTTCTCACTTGGCTCACATTGATAGGAGTAGGCCAATTTTTGATAGCTTCAACCTTGGTTTCATCCACCTCTACTCCCTATCCTGAAACAACAAAGCCCAAGAACACAACTTTGTTAGTGCAAAAGGTGCACTTTTCTAGGTTAGCATACAATTTTTCAGTTCTGAGTGTCAGACCCGGGGCCACGGGACTGGGTACATAACGTAGTTTAAAGAGGTCTAAGAGATTAAGTCCGTCTTATCTCTTATTCATCTTGTTTATCTCTTATTTATTCCGTTTAAATAGGAGATAAGGCTAACCAATACAGGGGGAATCCACTCGAGATATGTTCTGGTACGATTCCTCAGCTTGTGTTGGTTAGTATCTTTGTAACCCTGGCCTCTCGGATATATAAGGGAGGGCAGGGACCCCTCTCAAAACATGATCTCTAGGTCATTCTGCACCAAAGGCAATACAAACCACCATACAGGACGTAGGGTGTTACGCATCTTGCGGCCCGAACCTGTCTAAGTTATGTGTTCCTTGTACCTTCGAGTTCCTGATCTCGGCGTCTCCTCACCCAAAACTTACCACCTTGGGTGTATCCCTTGGTGGGCAGCCGGTTAAACACCGACAGCTGGCGCGCCAGGTAGGGGAGCGCGTCGAAGATCTACCGGCGAGCTCGATGGCATCTTTCAATTTCATCAGGTCAGTTCCCTCTCAGGGAACGACATTCGTTTTTGGCTCGTGGGTCTGCATCGCAGATGGTGTGGGCAACTTTCGGTGATTTCTCGTCGACATGAGGCCGAAGACCTTTGCTGTGGATCCTCGCAGCAACCTCGACAAGTTTGTCGACGGGCTCGACAACTTGCCGCTCCATGCCTTCGCAGCACAGATCGAAATGGAATCTGCTCCAGGCTCGACTTCTTCTGGTGTTGCGACAACTTCTCCTGTTTTGGACTTGTTCCAATTTAGGGATCTGCATAGCCGATCTCAACTTGGCTCGTGCAAACCGGCCACTGATCTTCAGGAGGCCAATGTCTCTAGGTCCCTCTCCATGTTGGAGGAGGACCTGGACTTTTTGCTCCAGGACGGAAAGCCTCAAGCCACCGCGTGTCGGGAGGCCTCGGGTTGTTCTGGTACTGGTGATCTGGTGATCACCTCTTTGCCGGAGGGGCGCATTGTGCATTGGAGGGGCATGATGCTCTCCGATCTACTCGAGGCAGAGGGTCAACTTGTGGCTCACCTCGAGCCCTTGCCTTTTCAAGAAGGTAGGCCATTGGCTACCACGGCGGAGGTGTCGACTGAACTAGTCGACGAAAGCTCTCATGAGCTTTCCTCCCGCCAGGTGCTGATGGCCGAAGAAGGCGAGGACGATGGGGATCTTCCCATCGTCAACTTTGAAGCGGTCTCAGAAGATGAGATCACGGCCAACGCCGGTGACGAGAACGACGCCGACCGTGAGGCGCGGAGGGCCAGGAACAGGGCCCGCACAATCCGGCGGAGGAGGGCCAATGAGCGTAGGCGATCTATGCATCGCGAGCTTGACCCTGAGTTTGCTGCTGTAAGCGAGCGGGGTTTCAGGACTCCGGTGGCCAACATCGCCAGGGTAACGGCCATCCTTGAGCGCAGCCACGATCCAGAAGTGCGTCAAGCACTTCTTTACGCGCAGAGGGCTTGGATCCAGTTGGATCAGCACAACCCGGCGTCCACCATTAGGGAGGAGCGCGTGGGAGAGAGTCGAAGTCAGGCTCACAGCCGAACGGCTGGCGGCCGTCCTCGACACCAGCTCAGCAACGACAACGCTCGCGGGAGTCTAGCTCCAGGCGTGAGGCAGCAGCCACCGCAAGGGGGTCATCCGCGGTAGGCCAATCATCGACCTTCTCCAGAGGACCTACGCCAGCACATCAATGAAGGTTGCGATGCGCAGACAGTGATCTCCTCCAGGCGCAAGGTCCGCGAAGAAGTCGAAACTGAAGGTACTGACTGTAGCGACCGATTCCTTGCTTTTTTTGCTCGTTTTAGCAGCTACAAGTATCCAGAAGGCTTCAAACCGATTGGCATTACCAAGTACGACGGCAAGCAAGCTCCTCAGCAGTGGCTCCGTTGCTACTCCACGGCCATTGAGGTCGCAGGGGGGTCGAATATCACCAAAGTCGTCTACTTCCCGATGGCTTTGGACCCTACACCACTTACTTGGTTGGAAAGCCTCAGCAACAACTCAATTGACTCCTAGGAGCGCCTTTGTGACAGTTCATGTGTTTGTAAACTAGACACATATTTGTTAGTGTGAAGTATGTGCTTGTTAGTGTAAAGCTTGCGTATGTTTGTGTGAAGCTTTTGAAAATTTAAAGTGTAAGTAAAAAGGGTATTTTTGTAAATACAGAAAAACCTAGGGTTGTTTTTGGAAAATGTATTTGGATAAAGGTAATTTCAAAATGAGTAAAAGATGGTTTTGTAAACATGCTTTTCTTATTTTATCCCTTGTAAAAATATATATTTATTTATCCAAAAGTTTCATTGGAAATGCAAGTGTCGAATTGTGTAAAAATTTTGGGTAAAGTGGTAAAAGTAAGGGTATTTATGTAATTTTATAAAAGTACAAGTCCTTTTATGCAAATGTTTGATTTATAAAAGTAACTTTCAAAATTACTCAGGACTAAAGTGTAAAAGTGCAAGTCATCATGACATGTCATAAATGCTTGCATTTAGATCCTGAATTTTATAAAGTTTCACTTTTTAGGACAAAAGCAATTCAAATCCATCTTTTATTCAAAGATTCACGTGTAAAAATATAAGTTTTGAGTTTTTGAACTTGAGCCCTAAAGCAATGTTGTAGAGTTTGAAAAACTCTCCAACTTTCGTTTTGGGCATTTCTTCATTAGGGTTTTAGATCGATGTGAAATTTTGTTTTACAAACAAGTCCCTGCAGTTTTCTAAAATTACGCATAGGTCCTTGGGAAATCTCTTTTCCCCTTCTCCTCTGTTTCCTTATCTCTGGCGCCCTTATCTCCTTCCCCTCCGGTGGCACATGCTCTTGCCTCCATTCCTATCCACACCCGGTTCCATCCCTCCTTTCTCCTCCACGCGGTGCAGCTCGGGATCCAGGAGCTTGGGGCGACTGTGCGCGGGGTCCAGGCGCTGGGCGGTTGGGCAGGCGGCAGGCCGGCGCCTGGCGAGTGGCAGAGCGCGCGGACGCGCGGCCCAGGCAAGTGAGGCGCGGGCAAAGCGCGCGGAGCGGCGGGCCCGGGCGAGCGCAGGCGGCGCCAGGCGCGCTGCGCAGGCGAGTGCGGCGGGCAGCGGCCGAGTGAAGGCGGGGGCGAGCTGGCGGGCCCAGGGACGGCGCGCAGCGGGCTGACGGTGGCCCAAGCGGTGCGGCGCTGCGCGCGGACGCGAAGCGAGCGGAAGGAGGCACGCTGGGGCGGAGGCGCAGCGGCTCGGCTCGGCGTGCGGGAGAGTGGAGCGGGCGGCTCGATTGGCGCACGGTGCTGGCATGGGCGGCGCTGGTGCAGCATAGGCGGCGCGCAGGCACGCGCGCGAGCTCGGGAGTGGAGAGTAGGCGGTGGCGTACGGGAGTTAGAAGAGCGCGTGAGAACGGAGCGCGCGCAGGTTGGTGGCCCAGGCGTGCAGCAGCGCGCGGCTCGGGCCAAGCGGCGTGTGGCTAGGCGAGCGAGCAGGCAGCGGGAAGTGCAGAGTGTGAGGGTGCAGACTGCGCAGGCGAAGCCACGGCGTAGGCAGCAAGCAGGACGCTGGCGTGGGGGAGGCAGCAGACGTGCAGGCACGCGCGGGCGCGTGGGAGCAAGCGCGCAGCGCACAGAAGCGAGTCGCGCGAGCGTGCGCGCGGTGACGCGCAGAAGTTGGCGGTGTGTGCAAGTGTTGGGCGGCCGGAGCAGAGCGGACCCATGGACATGAGCAGGCGATGCTGGAGTATGACGTGCCGAGCAACGGCACGCGCAGGAGGAGTTATGGTGGAGGGTTTCTGCGCGAGATACGGGTACACGGTGACATCGGCCCTAACTACGCCACGGAGATCTCTGAGGGCGCAAGAGTGACCGTGTCGAGGATGCGAGCTCGCTCGCGCATGAGATGCATGAGGGGCAGCAAGCTGGAAGGAGAGGAGGCAAATCGAAGGTGACAGTTACAGCGCGGCAATTTCGGTAGGAACAACTGCACAGCGGCAAGGCGGTCAGGACAGGAGTAACGCGGCGCGGATTTGATACGCAACGCAACACCGACGACGAAGCGGAGGCGGCAACCGGATGCAACGAGCTCGAAGGAGCCACGCACGGCGAGCTCCCTTCATCCTTGCGGAGGCGGAGGAGCGGTTATGGCGCAGCGAGTTAGAAGAAAGGTGGCGAAGCGAAGGCGAAGGTCCGAACGGATTTGGACTAGCACGTCCGCGGAAGCGAGCGAAGTGCTGCCAGTGATCGACTCGGCTCGTTTCTGCAGGCGTATGCTTATGCAAGCAACAAATCACGCGCAAGCAAATTGGAAGCCGATGGTGTGAAAGCAGACCGGGAGCGGCAGCCTTGCGAATGGTTGTGCAAGTATGCCGGCAGTGCACGCACCGGAGCAGTCAGGCCAACGAAGGTTTCTTCTTGGGCGAGCAGAGGTGTTCGGTCGACCAGGCTTTGGCATCGTATGTGCGTGGGAAAAGGAAGTTTAACCCGTGAGCGGGAAAACCCTAGGGTTCGCAGAGAAGTCGATGTAACGAACCCATTCGGCTCCATCGTCTTGTCCCATGATCCACGACATCCAACAACTTTTACTCTTCGTCACCGTCGAGCTCTTATCGTCGCCAATCCTATTCACCGCGGGAATTTACTTTCCACGTGTTCTCCTTCATAACCAAGGCCACCCCAAGGTTTGCCCTAATCCACTGAATCTTCTTAATGCCGGCGATTCCTTTGCTGGAATATCGCCGTTAACTTTCTGTTATCTGTTTTCCGGGACCAGGGACTCGATTGCTATGTTTTAGAAAGTTCTAGAGTGTTCTTTGTAAAATTTCCAAAGCTGTTTGTATTTCAAATCGATGAACTTCTACATTTTATAGATTTTCGTAGGAAGTTCATGAAAATGTAAAATCAGTTTTATTTGAAACCCTAAGTCAAACTTTAAAAATCTTATGTTATGCTCTTGAATTGAAAGTCTTGATGTGTGGTTTAGGTCAAATGTTAGAAAATGAACGTTTTATTATGCTTTATATTGTATGCTTGTGTTATAACTGAAAAGTAAGCCATAGAATATAGATCTTAAATAGAAATTAGTGATGTTTCGTTAAACCTTTCATATGAGTGCTCATATCCCTGCCATCAAGACATTGTTCTCGTCTTGATTGCAATCTCCTTAAGGCCCTTTTCGTATAAGGATTCTTGTTAGTCCATGTGTATCTGCTGCTTAGCCACTACATCTCGACAGCTTCGCTTCAGTGTCAGGTTATCAACCCAGCCACTTAGCATCCGTTTTCGTTAAGTCTATGATGTTTCTGTGTAACAACTGTCAACCAATGCTTTTCTTTTGATATGTTCCTATCATCGGTTTGTTAGCTGAAACGGTTGTTATCTTTCTAATATCGGCTACTGCCGATACAATTCTGTTGTTCCGTCCTACATCGGCTATCACATAGCCGACCAATCTGAGGTGCACACATGATCTTAGGGTTCTTGCTATCGGCCGACCCAATCCGATTTTGGTTGCTTTTCCATATCAGTCAAACACAGCCGATCGATCCTTAGTTTCTCCATCCTTATCCACACACTTCTATCAGTCGATTTATAGACTGAGAGGTCAGCTTCATACTTATCAGTCACATACCCTTAACCACACTCCAATCGGCTGTACGTCACTCAACTATTGCCCTGACGTAATCGAGCCGATATAACCACACCTAGTTACCTAGGGTAACACTTAAGCACATCTCAGTTAAGACAACTGCTTTAGGAATCATCCCTCTACTAAGGTAATCGATGCTTTCATCGATCAATTAGGAAACCGATGCACCTTTCCATCGGCTAAACCCCTGTTGTTCCAATCGGCTCTGTTGTAACGTTCAACGAGTAGCCGATTCTAATTAGTTATCCTCCTAAAGCTCCACCAAAGTTAGTTTCCGATCTTTGTGTTTGTTATAGGAATAGTATGTTAAATGAGTGCTGAATTGCAACTGTATTGTGAAATAAGATAGTTTTATGTGCACACCTTGAGTGTAATGTTGCTTTACATGTAGACACGACTACTTCAGCAACGGTATCATGGTTGAGGTGATACCCCGTCTGTGTTGTTAAAATTGATAAGGTCGCAGTGTGTGGTGATCGGGGTTAAGCGTTTGAAAGTACTAACCACATGCTGCGAAATATGGTAAGCGGTAAGCCTAGTAACCAATCGGCCCGAGG
Source organism: Panicum hallii (assembly GCF_002211085.1). Lineage (NCBI taxonomy): Eukaryota > Viridiplantae > Streptophyta > Magnoliopsida > Poales > Poaceae > Panicum > Panicum hallii. The sequence goes on along the minus strand of NC_038049.1, from coordinate 31,512,984 downwards.
AGTGGACATACCTCCCACCACTCGTCTTGCTTCTTCTGGTTACTTATGTTCGACTGAGGAAATACGTGTTGCAAGGGCAACCAGGAATACGGGTTTTGTAGTCACGCTACAGACGTATGTCCTGCACGAGTGATGTGCGTATGTTCCTGCAGTCGCTTGTGGTGGACCTGTCCACAAGTCGGAATGAAAGGCAAACGGTTGCTTCGGAACTATCATTGGACGTTCCAAGCGTGTGAGTTAGGTTTGCCTTGCAAGGTTAAATTTGATTCAGAATCATCCGCCTCTCACGATGTTTGAGACTACTTAATCCCTTTATCACACAGAGTAACAAGAGCAACTATATGATGAGTAATACTGATGGTTGAGATAAAGGGCTCTACCTTGCTTGCTTAGTTATAAGTGCTTATCTAGAATGGATAATCACATAGAACTTGAAAGCTAAAAATTGAAAATAAGGATCTACTCTTAGTTGCTTTTCAGCTGAAACTAAACTCAGAACTATTATAAGCCTTCATAAGTCTAGTTATGGGCTAAAGTATACCCAATCCCGGGTAAGCCTTGCTGAGTATTAGTATACTTAGCCTTGCTAGTTATATATTTTGCAGGAAATGTCTTGAAGACCCTACTCTTCCCTTGCCTTGGCCCTGTGCTCTCCCAGAAGGTTGGTCCGTGGAATGGGATCCGTCCTTGGCTAACACTGGTGATATCGAGTGATGTCGTGCCCGGGCTTTGCATGACATCTATCTTGACGACGTGTTGTAATCGTCGCGTATGTTTTCCGCTGCTAAAAACCATAGCTTTAATGGTTTGTAATCTTTTCTCTAGATTTGAAACTTTATACTTCATTTGGAAACTCTTGGAATATAATTCCCTGTGATGTAAAAATGTGATGGTGATTGTATCTCTGGACTCACCTTCGTGTGAGGTAACCTTATTTGATCCTGTGTATCGGTGGTTTATCGGGACGTTACCCGACAGGCCAAGGGATTATACCGTTTGAAGCACGTTGGAGCCCTCGGGAGTGGACTCGCGTACTTGAGCCGGTATAATTCAGGTTGGTTCTGCCACAGCCTTAAGAAGGTCTTCATCGACAACTTCTAGGGAGTGATTGCTCGTGCAGGTACTCGTCACGATCTTGCTCAGTGTAAGCAGGAACGTAATGAGCTCCTGCGGTCCTACACACGTCGCTTCTTCGACGTTCGCGCCACCATCGCCAACATCTCAGAGGACGACATCATCGACTGTTTGTACAACGGCATCACCGACCCGGGCATCTACAGGGATTTCGGGCGGAACAGGCCGAAGACTGTTGCGGGCCTTCATGATATGATGCACGATTGGTCTGAACAGGAGGAGAAGATGCGGGAGCGGTTCCCGCAGCGTCAAGATAGCAATCTGCGGGACCCAAACGACAACCGCAACGACAAAGGCCAGCGGGACTTTTCGGGTCCGCCCCGGAAACGAAAGCCAGATGATGTCATCGCGGCTATCGATCGTCCTTCGTGGGGCAAGAAGTCGACGATGCAGGAGGAGTTTGAGAAGCTCCTGTAGAAGAAGTGCCCTTGGCACCCAGGTGCCAATCATGCCGCCATTGACTGTTACCACCTTCGGAGGACGTTCAGCAACTCCGGTGGTGGCAAGAAGAACAAGAAGCCTGCGGACAAAGAACCCGAGGATGATGAGGATCAAGGGCGCAACCCGAAGTTTCAAGACACCTCGAAGGTCGTCAACGTCATCTTTGGTGGAGATGAAGACTTTGGTTCCAGGCGGGACCAGAAGTTGCTCCTCCGCGAGATTTTGTCTATTGAGCCGGCGGTACCACAACCACTCCGTTGGTCGGAGGTCCCCATCTCATTCTCTCACGACGACCAGTGGACGAGCTTTTCGGAGCTCGGTAAATTCCCCTTGGTCCTGGATCCTTTGGTGGCGGAGGTTAAGCTCACCAAAGTCCTCATCGATGGCGAGAGCGGGCTCAATCTCATTTTCGTCAGCACCCTAAAGAAAATGGGCCTGGATTTCAAGGACATGCTGGTTCCCAGCAAGTCCCCCTTTTACGGCATCGTCCCAGGTAACGCGGCACACCCGCTTGGTACGGTGGTCCTCCCAGTCACCTTCAGCATGCGGGAGAACTATCGTAATGAATTCATCAAATTCGAAGTGGCTAACTTCGAATCTTCTTACCATGCCATATTGGGTCATCCGGCACTCGCCAAGTTCATGGCAGTGCCGTATTACGTCTATCTGCTTCTTAAGATGCCAGGACTCAGTGGAGTACTCACCGTCCGTGGCGACTTGAAGAAGTCATATGATTGCAATCAGGTGGCGATCCAGTATGCTTCGACTACTCGCGTGCCAGATGCTTCGGGAGAAGTACTCGCGGCCGCGCAGCAGCTTTCCCAATTCGGACTAGAGATTCCTTCCAAGAAGGCCAGCAAGTCGAGCATCCAGTCGACTGATGACGTGGCCCTCAAGACGATCCAGCTTCAGGAGTGTCACACCCGATTTATAAAGAACATAAATCTAGCAATCATATATGCGCCAGGATCAAGTCACGCATATATACAACAGATCATCAAGATATCACAACACATGTCACGAATAAAAACGTATAAATTATAAAATGAATATCTTTATTACAACTGAATCAAGAATCAGTTCAAGGAATGCGGAAGCGTAAAATGAATACATGAAGAGCTGGGCGCCACAGGGACGTCGACTGGGAGACAAACGCCTAGAAGTCGTCGAAGCCGCTGACGTAGTCCTCCACATTGCCGGGCACTGAGCAGCGGTCGAAGATATCCGAAATGGAACAGAAAAGTGGAGAGGCAAGTGTGAGTACAAACTAGTACTCAACAAGTATAACACAAACTATGAGGCTCTAGGCTGGTTGACTCAACTGCATTAGCTTTTAGTCTTGGCAAATTTTATTAAAGCTAATTACTACAAGTGGATGAGTTACCATAACCCAAATTGCATAAGAAATTAATCAGTATTAATTAAGAACTACTGAGAACCATCCAAACCAAAACCACCCGGGGAATCTCCCTAATCAAAGGTTGATAACCCCACTAATCAGACAGAGGATCTGGGCCGCTCATGACTGTGAGCACAGCTGATATATCAGTTTTACACTCTCGAGAGGTTGCACAACTTTACCCACAAGTCGTGAGCTAGTTGTTCATCACACTTCCTTAGGTGAGATGGCTAGCAAGCACACTACGAGACCGTTACAAAGGACCACGTCGGTAAGGTGTAACCGCTAAGGACTCTGGATCAGCGACGATGGGGCCCACCTCCGGGGGTACAAGACACACAGCACAGACCAAGCCGGAGGAGCAGGGACCATTGAAGCTTACCACCCCTCTTGCCCACGCAGGTAAGTTACTCCCGAACCAACACGACCTAATTAGTAAGTCAAGACCGTCCCATTCCAGTCTTGTGGTTGCGCGGTTGTCCCAGGTTGTCGCTCTATCAACCGGTCCTTATGGAGAGTGGCCAACCAAGTACTAAGCACCGTGCTGGCCCCCTAAACCATGTTTCTAACAAAAACATCTTTTAAGGGCGCACAAACCACTCAAGCACACAGCACAGAGGGCCGGCTCCAGAATTAAGTTGCATAAGACCATTAATCAAATTAATTAAAAAGGACCAAGATTTGTTATAGCGCAGCAACCTAGCACAACTAACCAAAATGCAACCCAAAGGATATATGTAAAGATATAAAGGTGGCTAGGAAGTCCCTATAGGTATACAGTATTAAAATGCAGTATGAAATTGTATTTAAAAGTGATAGGAGGTTCATGTTATACTTGCCTTCCTCGTACTCTCCCGGCTGCTGCTCGAATTGCTCCGAAGATGGCGGCTCCTGGTACTGATCCAAAGGCTCCGCGTCTACTCACGATCATCAAGCATAGTCCACACATACACACATGCACAAACAATAGCAAACTATAAGAAAATAGTACAACATTACATAGAAACAGCACACAAAACTAGTCTAAAGCTATCCTACGCGTTACAACGATCACGTGGATATAAAGAACACCTAAAACGGAGCTAAAACGCGAAAACTACGCTTAAAACAAGTTCCAGGGACCTATTTGCGAGAAAAACTGGACTACAGGGGTTTCTGTGCAAAACCAGGGGCACAAACACGATTAAAGGGTAGACACAGGGGCTAGATGGCTAAAAACCCCAGGGCTGGACCGCGGGCATGAAAACTGGGAAGCTCAGGGGCCTAAACGAATAAAACAGGACTAAAACATAAATACTTTTGAACTAAAGGGTACTGCGGGTTGATTTCCCTAAAGGACAGGGGCTCTTTAGCAAAAACGACGGGCTGAAGCGGTAACTTCTGTTCTGGATCGTCAGATCTAATCCCAACGGCCCTGATTAGATCCAACTCGCGAAGGGGTACGCGCGCTCGGTGACCGTCGGATCTGGATCCAACGCTCCTGACTTATACTTAAACGGATCTAATCCAGATCGCAGATCTTGAATCGGACGGCTCTGCCTCTCGCTCAACTCGAACCGGTACGCGCGAACTCAGGCGCTCGGATCTCGATCACACGGTCCAGATTAACGGGCTCCCAACCTAATCCTAAGCGTTAGCAGCGGATCGGACGGCCCGGGACAACGGGGCGCGGGGTGGCGGCGCTGGGTCGCCGGAGCTCTGTCTCCACGGCGGCGAGCGACTGGAGATCGCCGGAGAACACGCGACTGGGTGCTTCCAGCCTCGGTTCGGGGTACGGCTAGCACGGTGAGGGAGAGAAGACGACGGCGAACCCGTCTGGGTACTTGAGGTGGCGGATTAAGGTTCGAATCATGGCTCCCCACGGCGGGACGGCACGGGATCGCCGGCGTGCCGTGGTTGGGTGGCTGTGGTGGTTTACAGACTACCAAAACTAGAGCAAACGATTACCCGAGATGACGTGTTGCTCACCGAGGCGGGGATTGGCCGGAGGCGGCATGCGGGGGCGTCACTGGTGAAGGCCGGCGGCGGAAGCTGGTACTGCGCGCGCGGACGGGTCGTCGCAAGGGTGCCCAGTGCCTGCTAACCCGTCGATGGAGTCGGTGCGGGACCTGTGGAGGTGCAGAGGGGGTCAGGGAGGTGCAAGGCTCACCGGCGTCGATCAATTGCCTGGAGTGGTTGGCGGCTTACCGGACACCGAGCGGTGGAAAAGAGGCAGTGCAGGGGCGGCGGTGGCTAGGGCTCGCGTGCTCCAGAGGTTTAGGGTCCAGGGTGAGCACGGGGAAGCCAAATAAAGGCCGGGCGGAGGCTGGACGCACGTGCCCGCGGTGGCCGCGGAAAGCTCGGTGGAAACCGTGGCGTGCGGAGGAAGCGGATCGGCTCAACGGCCCCGCGCGGTACTGGCTCGGGTGGCGAAGGTTCTAGAGAGGAGGGGGAGGCTCGGTCGTGAGCCGTGGCGCGGGCTTGGGTGCGGGGCAGAGGAGGGGACCCAAGGTGCAGAGGCACGGCCGGCGGGGGAGGAAACAGAGGAGAGGGGATCGGACGCTGGGAGGAAGGAGAAAGGGGAAGGCGCCGACAGGCGGGCCCGAGCTGGGAGCGAGAGAGAAGAGGGAAAGAGTGGGCGGCCGATGGGTTGAGCCGGCCGATGGGCTGGTGGGGAAGAGAGTGGGCCGACGTGGCCCATGCGGGGGAGAGGGGAAAGGGAGGCTGGGCTGGGCCAAGGCTGCTGGGTTGGGCTGCCTACTTTTGTTCTTTTTCCTTCCCTTCTTTTGTTTTTCTAACTCACTAATTCAAACAATTCTAATTGAATTTAAATACGATTTGAATTCAAAGCTATACACTCAACACAAATAAAACAATGCTCCAGCATGAATGCACAAACATGTTGACCCTATAATTAATTTTATTTTCTTGCGTTATAATTTGCTTTAAATGCCACAAAAATTAAAGAAAAACCTAGAAAATTTATTTAAGCCCAAATAAATTCATTAAAATTAAGGGAAATTACATTAGGGTATTACAAACCTACCCCCCTTACAGGAATCTCGTCCCGAGATTCAGATAGGCTAGCTAGCAAAGAGATCGGGATATGTCTTCCTCAGCTCATCTTCTCGCTCCCAAGTTGCCTCATCCTCCGTGTGATGACTCCACTGAACACGGCACATCTTGATCTTCTTGTTTCTAGTAACTCTCTCCGATGTCTCCAGAATCTTTACCGGATGCTCGATGTAAGTCAGATCCTCCTGCACATCTAACCCTTCTATCGGTGCTTGCTCTTCTGGCACCCTCAAACACTTCTTTAGCTGAGACACATGAAACACATCGTGCACCCCTGAGAGATTGAGAGGCAACTCCAAACGATATGCCACCTCACCTTTCCGTTCCAACACCTTGAAAGGACCGATGTATCGAGGGGCTAGCTTTCCTCTTACATTAAACCTGCGGATTCCTCTCATCGGCGAGACCTTCAGGTACACATGGTCACCTACTGCAAAGGTCAAATCTCGACGACGAACATCTGCGTAGCTCTTCTGATGAGTCTGAGCGACCCTCAGGTTCTCTCGCACCTGCTGTACCAACTGTTCTGCCTCTTCGACAATATCCGGGCCAAATACCTGCCTCTCGCCAATCTGATCCCAATACAGAGGAGTCCTGCACTTCCGACCATACAAGGCCTCGAAAGGGGATTTCTTCAGACTGGCCTGATAACTGTTGTTATACGAAAACTCTGCATAAGGCAGGCATTTATCCCAGCTGGTACCATACTGAATAGCACAGGCTCGAAGCATATCCTCCAACACTTGGTTGGTCCTTTCTGTCTGCCCATCTGTCTGAGGATGATAAGCGGTACTGAAACGCAGTTTCGTATCCAACGAATCATGCAACTGCTCCCAGAACCGCGAAGTGAACTGAGATCCTCTGTCAGATATAATCTTCTTTGGAACACCGTGCAGACAGACAATCCTGGAAATGTACAACTCTGCGAGCCTAGCACCGGAGTAAGTAGTGTTCACCGGAATGAAGTGAGCAACCTTCGTCAACCGATCCACTACTACCCATATAGAGTTGTACCCTTTCTGGGTACGAGGCAAACCAACAATGAAGTCCATAGTGATCTCCTCCCATTTCCACTCTGGAATCTTCAACGGCTGCAATAGACCTGCAGGTCTCTGATGCTCTGCCTTGACACGCTGACAAGTGCGGCAGATAGCCACGTACTCCACAACGGAACGCTTCATTCCATACCACCAGAATCGTTCCTTTAGATCGTAATACATCTTCGTGCTGCCAGGATGGATAGAATACGCTGTATCATGAGCCTCACTCAGAATCAACTTCCTGAGGTCTGCTACATCCGGCACACATATCCGACCTTTGTACCACAAGGTACCCTGATCATCCTCTCTGAAATGAGGTGCCTTGCCAATCTTGAGCAAATCACGGATCTCCTGCAGCTTCTTATCTTCTTTCTGATGCTGCCTGATCTCGGCCTCTAAAGTGGGTTCTGCCTCGAATGATGTACCCGAGGTGTGATGTAGGAAACCCAGACTCAACTGCTCAAACTCCTCGCATAACTCCTGAGGCATCTGAAAAGCCACGGCCATGTTAACATAGCTCTTCCTGCTCAGAGCATCTGCTACAACATTAGCCTTGCCCGGACGATAGTGAATCTCCAGGTCATAATCCTTGACCAACTCTAGCCATCTTCGCTGCCGCATATTCAGCTCACTCTGAGTGAAAATATACTTGAGGCTCTTGTGATCGGTGTAAATATCACACCTCTGCCCAAACAAGTAATGCTTCCATATCTTCAGAGCATGCACAACCGCGGCTAACTCCAGATCATGAGTGGGATAATTTAGCTCGTGCCGGCGCAATTGCCGCGAAGCATAAGCTATCACTCTGCCTTCCTGCATCAGAACGCAACCAAGACCATCCCTCGAAGCATCACAATACACTGTGAACCTCTTGCTCTGGTCTGGCAGAGTAAGGACTGGCGCCGTAGTCAACCTCTTCTTCAGCTCCTCGAAGGCCTTCCGACGCTCATCAGTCCAAGAGAATTCCACACCCTTCTCCAGCAAGGAAGTCAAAGGCTTCGCAATCTTGGAGAAATTCTCAATGAACCTCTGATAATAACCTGCTAAGCCCAGAAAAGAGCGGACTTCCTTCACTGTCTGCGGAACAACCCAGTCAAGCACATCCTTCACCTTTCCGGGGTCCACAGCAATACCTCCCTTGGAGATAACATGACCGAGGAATGGAACCTCGTCAATCCAGAACTCGCAATTGCTGAGCTTGGCATACAGCTTGTGCTCTCTGAGCCTCTGCAACACAAGCCTCAGATGTTTCTCATGCTCTGCTTCTGACTTGGAATATATCACGATATCATCAATGAATATCACCACAAAGGTGTCCAGATAATCCATGAAAACCTTGTTCATCAGATGCATGAAGAAAGCTGGAGCATTGGTCAAGCCAAAGGACATGACCGTATACTCGTATAACCCATACTTGCAGGTGAATGCCGTCTTCAGAATATCCTCAGGACGAATCTTCAGCTGATGATAACCCGAACGCAGATCGATCTTCGAGAATACACAAGCACCCTGAAGCTGATCAAAGAGATCCTCAATACGGGGCAATGGATGCTTGTTCTTGATGGTGACTGCATTCAGATCCCGATAATCGACACACATTCTCTTCGCACCATCCTTCTTCTCTACGAGCAATACAGGAAAAGCCCAAGGAAAGAAACTGCGACGGATATAACCTTTAGCTAGCAACTCGTCGACAGTCTTCTTAACCTCCTCATGCTCGACGGGAGCCATACGATAGGGCCTCTTAGCAATAGGAGCTGTGCCAGGCAAGAGATCAATAGAAAACTCAATGTCGCGATCAGGCGGCATACCTGGCAAATCATCCGGAAAGACATCCGGGAATTCAGACACCACGCGAATACCATCCGTGGGTCTAGCCTCCATCTGATGAAGAAATCCAGAAGGCTCTGTAGCTCCAACAGTAATCTCCTGACCATCCGGTGCTGACAGCAGAACAGTCCTCTGAGCACAATCTATCCGGCTCCCCACTTAGCAAGAGTCTCCATCCCGAGGATCACATCAATGCCCTTGGAGTCTAGCACCATCAGATTCGCACTGAAATCTACCCCCCTTATGGCTACATTGACTCTGGGACAGAAGACATGAGACCTCAACTGCCCTCCCGGTGAAGATACTAACATGCACCTCTTTAACGTGCTAGTAGGAATGCCATGATGCTCAACAAAAGACCGGGTGATGAAAGAATGCGTGGCACCAGTATCAAAAAGAACTGTAGCAGGGTGGGTGTTGACCATGAACGTACCAATCACCACGTTAGGAGCCTCGGCCGCTGACTCGGCCGTCACATGGTTCACCCTGCCCTGAGCTGTCCTGCCTGCGCCTTCCGAGGGCAGACGTTGGCGTAGTGCCCTGGCTCGCCGCAGTGGAAGCACACTCGTGGGAGTGCTGGAGCCTGCTGCCCAGGAGGAGGAGTGGGCGCCCCCTGCCTCTGAGCTGGTGGAGCCGGAGGCGCTGGAAGCCTCTGACCCTGTCCCGCCTGCTGCTGCTGCTGAGGACGAGGTGGAAACTGCTGCCGCTGCTGGTACTGCTGAGGCGGCCTCTGCTGCTGCGGCGGTGGTGGATGCTGATAGCGAGGACGAGTGTTGCTGCCCGAAGAGGATGGAGCCATCTTCCTCTTCTTATCCTCAATCTTCCGGCGCTTGCGCTCGGTGTTGAGGGCCGCGTCAACCAGCTGGTTGAAGTTGTCGAAGCGGTGGTTCAGCAGCGCATACTGGATGTGATCATCCAGTCCCTCCTTGAAATACTCCTGCTTATCGCTATCATGAGCGACGTCAGCAGGGGCATAGCGGGCAAGCTGAAGGAAACGGTCACGATACTCCGTCACCGTCATCGATCCCTGCTTAAGGGCACGGAACGCCTTCTGCTTCATCTTCATAATGCCCTCAGGAATGTGATGGTTCCTGAAACGCTCACGAAACTGGACCCAGGTGAGAGCATCACGGTCCTGAGCCGGGTAGGACTCCCACCAGTCGAGAGCGGAGCCTCGCAGCTGCCCTGCTGCGTACAGAACTCGCTCACGGTCATCTCACTACGCAACAACCAACTGGCGCTCCACCGAACGAAGCCAGTCGTCCGCCTGGAGTGGGTCCGTGGCGTGAGAGAAGGTCGGAGGATGACCTCTCAGAAAGTCCGCACGCCGATCACGGGGCTGAGGCGGCGGAGGAGGTGGTGGCTTGGCGTGGATCTGCTGCAGAGCCTGAACGGTGTTGTTCAGGGTCGCCATCATCTGCATCTAGAGCTGGAAGAACTGCTCCGGGGTCAGTGGTGGAGGCATCGGTAGCGGTTGACCAGCACTCTGGTTGTTCTACTCCTGCTGGTCAGAACCGGAACCGGTGCGCCTGGTGTTCACCATCTGATTGCAACAAACAAAATTTATGAGAATAAGATATGGTGCCGCTGAGGAGATGAAACTTCGATAGGATATAACAGAGAGAAAGGAATATAGGTTTTACCCCCAACGATCTAAATCAAATTTTATTATTTAGTTCAAGTGGGGTTAGGGTCGATTTGCATGAACAAGTTTAACTACTAGACTATGCAATCAACCAAAAATCCAAATCAAACATTTGCACAATAACAAACATTCAATATTCACAACTTAGTCGAGTTTATCACACTACTCGACTAACACACTCGTTCTAGCGGATTTTCATTGGGATAGCTTAAACTGATAGGGTTAAACGAATTCAGGCCAACGTCTACGGGATATATCAAACTAACCCTCGGAAAAAGCAGAGAGGGTTAGCAAACTCGAGGTTCAGAATCCAAGGAATAGAAGCAGAAACGAGTGTTTGAGTTTTGCGGAAGCAGAGCAAGCGAAAAGAAGTCCTAAACTCGACCAGTTCTATCTAGGCTTCGTCCTACAGTCAACACGGCTCTGATACCAATCTGTCACACCCGATTTATAAAGAACATAAATCGAGCAATCATATATGCGCCAGGATCAAGTCACGCATATATACAACAGATCATCAAGATATCACAACACATGTCACGAATAAAAATGTATAAATTATAAAATGAATATCTTTATTACAACTGAATCAAGAATCAGTTCAAGGAATGCGGAAGCGTAAAATGAATACATGAAGAGCTGGGCACCACAGGGACGTCGACTGGGAGACAAACGCCTAGAAGTCGTCGAAGCCGCTGACGTAGTCCTCCACGTTGCCGGGCACTGAGCAGCGGTCGAAGATATCCGAAATGGAACAGAAAAGTGGAGAGGCAAGTGTGAGTACAAACTAGTACTCAACAAGTATAACACAAACTATGAGGCTCTAGGCTGGCTGACTCAACTGCATTATCTTTTAGTCTTGGCAAATTTTATTAAAGCTAATTACTACAAGTGGATGAGTTACCATAACCCAAATTGCATAAGAAATTAATCAGTATTAATTAAGAACTACTGAGAACCATCCAAACCAAAACCACCCGGGGAATCTCCCTAATCAAAGGTTGATAACCCCACTAATCAGACGGAGGATCTGGGCCGCTCATGACTGTGAGCACAGCTGATATATCAGTTTTACACTCTCGAGAGGTTGCACAACTTTACCCACAAGTCGTGAGCTACGCTAGTTGTTCATCACACTTCCTTAGGTGAGATGGCTAACAAGCACACTACGAGACCGTTACAAAGGACCACGTTGGTAAGGTGTAACCGCTAAGGATTCTGGATCAGCGACGATGGGGCCCACCTCTGGGGGTACAAGACACACAGCACAGACCAAGCCGAAGGAGCAGGGACCATTGAAGCTTACCACCCCTCTTGCCCACGCAGGTAAGTTACTCCCGAACCAACACGACCTAATTAGTAAGTCAAGACCGTCCCATTCCAGTCTTGTGGTTGCGCGGTTGTCCCAGGTTGTCGCTCTATCAACCGGTCCTTATGGAGAGTGGCCAACCAAGCACTAAGCACCGTGCTGGCCCCCTAAACCATGTTTCTAACAAAAACATCTTTTAAGGACGCACAAACCACTCAAGCACACAGCACAGAGGGCCGGCTCCAGAATTAAGTTGCATAAGACCATTAATCAAATTAATTAAAAAGGACCAAGATTTGTTATAGCGCAGCAACCTAGCACAACTAACCAAAATGCAACCCAAAGGATATATGTAAAGATATAAAGGTGGCTAGGAAGTCCCTATAGGTATACAGTATTAAAATGCAGTATGAAATTGTATTTAAAAGTGATAGGAGGTTCATGTTATACTTGCCTTCCTCGTACTCTCCCGGCTGCTGCTCGAATTGCTCGGAAGATGGCGGCTCCTGGTACTGATCCAAAGGCTCCGCGTCTACTCACGATCATCAAGCATAGTCCACACATACACACATGCACAAACAATAGCAAACTATAAGAAAACAGTACAACATTACATAGAAACAGCACACAAAACTTGTCTAAAGCTATCCTACGCGTTACAACGATCGCGTGGATATAAAGAACACCTAAAACGGAGCTAAAACGAGAAAACTACGCTTAAAACAAGTTCCAGGGACCTATTTGCGAGAAAAACTGGACTACAGGGGTTTCTGTGCAAAACCAGGGGCACAAACATGATTAAAGGGTAGACACAGGGGCTAGATGGCTAAAAACCCCAGGGCTGGACCGCGGGCATGAAAACTGGGAAGCTCAGGGGCCTAAACGAATAAAACAGGACTAAAACATAAATACTTTTGAACTAAAGGGTACTGCGGGTTGATTTCCCTAAAGGACAGGGGCTCTTTAGCTAAAACGACGGGCTGAAGCGGTAACTTCTGTTCTGGATCGTCAGATCTAATCCCAACGGCCCTGATTAGATCCAACTCGCGAAGGGGTACGCGCGCTCGGTGACCGTCGGATCTGGATCCAACGCTCCTGACTTATACTTAAACGGATCTAATCCAGATCGCAGATCTTGAATCGGACGGCTCTACCTCTCGCTCAACTCGAACCGGTATGCGCGAACTCAGGCGCTCGGATCTCGATCACACGGTCCAGATTAACGGGCTCCCAACCTAATCCTAAGCGTTAGCAGCGGATCGGACGGCCCGGGACAACGGGGCGCGGGGTGGCGGCGCTGGGTCGCCGGAGCTCTGTCTCCACGGCGGCGAGCGACTGGAGATCGCCGGAGAACACGCGACTGGGTGCTTCCAGCCTCGGTTCGGGGTACGGCTAGCACGGGGAGGGATAGAAGACGACGGCGAACCCGTCTGGGTACTTGAGGTGGCGGATTAAGGTTCGAATCATGGCTCCCCACGGCGGGGCGGCACGGGATCGCCGGCGTGCCGTGGTTGGGTGGCTGTGGTGGTTTACAGACTACCAAAACTAGAGCAAACGATTACCCGAGATGACGTGTTGCTCACCGAGGCGGGGATTGGCCGGAGGCGGCGTGCGGGGGCGTCGCTGGTGACGGCCGGCGGCGGAAGCTGGTACTGCGCGCGCGGACGGGTCGTCGCAGGGGTGCCTAGTGCCTGCTAACCCGTCGATGGAGTCGGTGCAGGACCTGTGGAGGTGCAGAGGGGGTCAGGGAGGTGCAAGGCTCACCGGCGTCGATCAATTACCCGGAGTGGTTGGCGGCTTACCGGACACCGAGCGGTGGAAAAGAGGCAGTGCAGGGGCGGCGGTGGCTAGGGCTCGCGTGCTCCAGAGGTTTAGGGTCCAGGGTGTGCATGGGGAAGCCAAATAAAGGCCGGGCGGAGGCTGGACGCGCGTGCCCGCGGTGGCCGCGGAAAGCTCGGTGGAAACCGTGGCGTGCGGAGGAAGCGGATCGGCTCAACGGCCCCGCGCGGTACTGGCTCGGGTGGCGAAGGTTCTAGAGAGGAGGGGGAGGCTCGGTCGCGAGCCGTGGCGCGGGCTTGGGTGCGGGGCAGAGGAGGGGACCCAAGGTGCAGAGGCACGGCCGGTGGGGGAGGAAACAGAGGAGAGGGGATCGGACGCTGGGAGGAAGGAGAAAGGGGAAGGCGCCGACAGGCGGGCCCGAGCTGGGAACGAGAGAGAAGGGGGAAAGAGCAGGCGGCCGATGGGTTGAGCCGGCCGATGGGCTGGTGGGGAAGAGAGTGGGCCGACGTGGCCCATGCGGGGGAGAGGGGAAATGGAGGCTGGGCTGGGCCAAGGCTGCTGGGTTGGGCTGCCTACTTTTGTTCTTTTTCCTTCCCTTCTTTTGTTTTTCTAACTCACTAATTCAAACAATTCTAATTGAATTTAAATACGATTTGAATTCAAAGCTATACACTCAACACAAATAAAACAATGCTCCAGCATGAATGCACAAACATGTTGACCCTATAATTAATTTTATTTTCTTGCGTTATAATTTGCTTTAAATGCCACAAAAATTAAAGAAAAACTTGGAAAATTTATTTAAGCCCAAATAAATTCATTAAAATTAAGGGAAATTACATTAGGGTGTTACAAGGAGGGAGATTCATCTAAGACCGCTGTCATCGGTGCGGGCTTAGGTGACAAATAGGAACTCGCGCTCGTCAGCTTCCTATGGGCTAACCGAGACATATTCGCGTGGAAACTAGCGGATATGCCAGGGGTGCCCAGGGAGTTGATCGAGCATGCTTTGAATGTACACCCGAAGGCTACGCCTAAAAAGCAATGCCTGCGAAGGTTTGCCCACGATAAGCGTGAGGCCATTAAACGGGAGATTACTAAACTTCTCGCGGCTCGATTCATTAAAGAAGTAATCCATCCAGAGTGGGTAGCGAATCCCGTTCTTGTAATGAAAAAGAATAATGAATGGAGAATGTGTGTCGACTACACTGATCTCAACAAGCACTGCCCAAAGGACCATTTTGGGCTGCCGCGTATTGACCAAGTTGTCGATTCGACGGTTGGTTGTGTTCTTCTCTGTTTTCTTGATTGTTATTCAGGTTATCATCAGATTGCGCTTAAGGAGGAGTACCAAATCAAGACTGCATTCATCACCCCGTACGGGACTTACGCCTACAAAACAATGTCCTTCAGGTTGAAGAACGCAGGAGCAACCTATCAGCGTGCGATCCAGATGTGTTTCGCGGATCAGCTGCACCGGAATGTTGAGGCTTATGTGGACGATATCGTCATCAAGACCAGGGCGTCCAACGACTTGATAGCAGATTTGGAGGAAACATTTAGCAGTCTGCGCAGATTCCGGTGGAAACTCAATCCTACCAAGTGCGTTTTTGGAGTACCTTTAGGGAAATTGCTCGGTTTCATCGTCAGCAACCGGGGCATCGAAGCCAACCCTGTAAAGATCATGGCCATCACTGATATGGAGGCTCCGACCACAATCAAGGATGTGCAGAAGTTAACAGGTTGTATGGCGGCCCTAAACAGGTTCATCTCCTGACTCGGGAAGAGAGGATTACCTTTCTTCAAACTCCTGAAATTCCAAGATAAGTTCCAATAGACGGAGGAGGCCGAACGGGCCTTGCAGGATCTGAAACATCATCTTCAGTCACCTCCGATCCCTACTGCACCATTGCCAGGGGAGGATCTACTACTTTACATTGCGGCAACAACTCATGTTGTCAGTAGTGCCATTGTAGTTTAGCTGTGGCAGAACCAACCTGAATTATACCGGCTCAAGTACGCGAGTCCAATCCTGAGGGCTCCAACGTGCTTCAAACGGTATAATCCCTTGGCCTGTCGGGTAACGTCCCGATAAACCACCGATACTCAGGATCAAATAAGGTTACCTCACACGAAGGTGAGTCCAGAGATACAATCACCCTCACATTTTACATCACAGAGACTTACATTACAAGCATTTCCAAAGGAAAGTATGAAGTTTCAAATTTAGAGAAAAGATTACAAACTGTAAAACTAGGGTTAAAAACAGCGGAAAACATACGCGAAGAATTACAACACGTCGTCAAGGTGGATGTCATGCTAAGCCCAGACACGACATCACTCGAGATCATCAGTATTGGTCGGGGACAGATCCCATTCCTCGGACCAATCTTCTGGAAAAGCACAGGGCCATGACAAGGAAAGAGTAGGGTCTTCAAAGGCTTTACCTGAAAAACATAAAGCTAGCAAGGCTGAGTATACTAATACTCAGCAAGGCTTACCCGGAATTGGGTATACTTTAGCCCATAACTAGACTTATGAAGGCTTGTAAAAGTTCTGGGTTTAGTTTCAGCTGAAAAAGCAACTAAGAGTAGATCCTTATTTTCAACTTTTAGCTTTCAAGTTCTATGTGATTATCCATTCTAGATAAGCACTTATAACTAAGCAAGCAAGGTAGAGCTCTTTATCTCATCCATCAGTATTGCTTATCATATAGTTGCTCTTCTTACTCTGTGTGATAAAGGGATTAAGTAGTCTCAATCATCGTGAGAGGCGGACGATTCTGAATCGAATTTAACCTTGCAAGGTAAACCTAACTCACACGCTTGGAACATCCAACGATAGTTCCGAAGCAATCGTTTGCCTTTCATTCCGACTCATGGACAGGTCCACCACAAGCGACTGCAGGAACATACGCACTCCCAAAGTGCAGGACATACGTCTGTAGCGCGACTACAAAACCCGTATTCCTGGTTGCCCTTGCAACACGTATTTCCCCAATCGAACATAAGTAACCAGAAGAAGCAAGATGAGTGGTGGGAGGTATGTCCACTCCTCGGGCCGATTGGCTACTAGGCTTGCCGCTTACCATATTTCGCGGCATGTGGTTAGTACTTTCAAATGCTTAACCCCGATCGGCACACACCGCGACCTTATCAATTTCAACAACACAGACGGGGTATCACCTCAACCATGATACCGCACAAAACTCCCGTCCGGCATCCTTATAGTGATAACAGGAATGTAAACATTACAATTCCTATATCGCACGAGTGACAGAAAATCACCCGACTTCTACCGGTCCTATTAGCATAGCATCTAGTCGATATGACCTCAGGTGCAATACATTGGTTCCTAGGATTCATGCATCTAGGGTTTCAAGCAATTCCTAAGAACTTAATGCATTGAATACATAAATAGATATAGATTGCGGTGTAATAAAATAGTGGGTTATGTCCGGGGCTTGCCTTTACTGGTGGGGCTGAAGTCAGAAATGTCAATATCTTCCGAACTTTGGTTCGGGGCTTCAGTTAATCCCTTGGTGACATTCACTCGGTCTTCAGGAACATCCTCCGTAGACTCCGGAGAGATCTCGTAGGTACCGTTGCCGAAGTAATCGTATTTACATGCAATGCAACATTTCATTCAAAGTGTGTACATAAAACTACCTTACTTCACAATTCAATTGTAAACCAGCATTCATACAACATACTAGTCACATATCAATCAGAAAGATCGGAACTAAACTTAGATAGAGTTTTAAGAGGACAACCAATTAAGATCAGCTACTTGTTGAGGGTTACAACAGAGCTGATTGGAAACAGTGAGGGTTTAGTTGATTGATGAGTGCATCGGGTTCCTAGATGATCGATGAAAACATCGGCTACTTTGGCAGAAGGATGATTCCTAAAGCAGTTGTCTTAACTGAGATGTGCTTAAGTGTTATTCTAGATAACTAGGTGTGGTTGCATCGGCTCGATTACGTCAGCACAATAATTGAGTGACGTACAGCCGATTGAAGTGTGGTTGAGGGTATATGACCGATAGATATAAATAGCTGATCTTTCAGTCGATAAATCGACTAATAGAAGTGTGTGGATAAGGATAGAGAAACTAAGGATCGATTGGCCGTGTGTGACCGATATGGAAAAGCAATCAAAATCGGCTTGGGTCGGCCGATGGCAAGAACCCTAAGATCATGGGTGTCTCTCCGATACATCGTCTCCGTGCAGTCAATGTAGGACGGAACAAAGGACTGTATCGGCAGTAGCCGATACTATAAAGGTAACAACCGTATCAGCTAACTGGTCGACGGTAGAAGCATCGACTGATAGCTGTTACACAGGGACGTCATCAACTCAAGGAAACGGATGCTTAGCAGCTGAACTGATAGCCAACGCTGAAGCATAGCCGTAGAGATGTATAAGTTAAGCAGCAAAAACACATAAATTAATAGGGATCTTTTTACGAGAAGGATCTTAAGGAAACGGCAATCAAGACAAGGATAACATCTTGACGGTAAGGAGATGAGCACCAGGGTGATAGGATTAACTAACCGTCAACTTTCTCCACCTAAAACATATATCCTATACTTTATCTTCCAGCTATAACATATGCATACAATATAAGGTACAAACAAAGCATTCATTCCCTGACATTTAACCTAGACCGCAAATCAAAGACTTTCACTCAAGATCACAACATAAAACTTGTAGATTTCGACCTAGGGTTTCAAACAAAACTGATTTTGCATTTTTATGAACTTCCTACGAAAATCTATGAAATGTAGAAGTTCATCGATTTGAAATACAGAAAGCTTTAGAAATTTTACAAAGAACACCCTAGAACTTTCTAAAACATAGCAATCAAGTCCCTGGTCCGGGAAAACAGATAACAGGAAGTTAATGGCGATATTCCGGCAAAGGAATTGCCGGCATTAGGAGGATTCAAGGAAACAGGGCAAACCTCGGGGTAGTCTTGGTTATGAAAGAGAACACGCGGAAAGTGAATTCCGGCGATGAACAGGATCGGCGATAAGATGAGCTTGACGATGACGAGATTCCGTGGTTGATGAAGAAGTTTGCCGGGCAGGGTTGCCGTGCTTGGTTGCATCGAAGCTCCTCCGAGCTCGTCACGCCTAACTGCCGCCTTCACTCCACAACTCCTCCTTTCGACTCGCCTCGCCGTAATCGTCACCTTCGATTTGCCTCCTCTCCTTCCAGCTTGCTGCCTCTCGTGCATCTCACGCAGAAACTCTCCACCGTAACTCCTCCTGCGCGTGCCGTTGCTTGGCACGTCGCACCCAGCACTGCCTACTCGTGCCCATGAGCCCGCTCTGCTCCGGCCGCTCAACACCTGCCCACACCGCCAATGCCCGCACGCCACCGCGCGCACACTCGCACCACTCGCTCGGCACCGCCCACGAACCGCTCCTGTGCCGTTGCCGCGCACGCCTGCTGCCTCACCCGCGTGCCTGGGCCACTCCGCGCGTCACTGCTCACTCCGGGCTACTCGCCTCCGCCCGGGTTTCGCACCTGCTGCGCTCGCACTTGTCCTGCACGCCATTACTCGCTCAGGGCCGCTCGCATCCAACATATCCTTGCCGCAACCGCACGCTGCCACACCGGTTCTTTTCTGCTCGCGTGCTGCCACGCCGCGAGCTTCGCCCCAGCGCCGCTTGGTTCGCGTGCCATTCACGCGTTTGCTCCACGCCTCCCACACGCTCGCGCAGCGCTCGCGCCAACCGCAGCGAGCCCCTGTGCCGCCAGTCCTTGGCCATTTTCCTCCGTCCAAGCCCGGCGCCATCCCCTAGTACTATCTCCGTGCTCCAACGCCACCATGCGCCGTTGCTTGGCTTTGCTGGCGCCCGCGTGCTGTCGCGTGCGCTCGGCCCACACCAGCCGAGTCACCCCCGCGTGCTGCGCTTACTCCTGTTGCGCCACCAGCCCGCTCGGACCACCGTCAGACCGCGCCGCTCACCCCCCTTGCGCCCTGCGCGCCACCTCCGCGAGCCGTCCGCGCACACATCGCCCGCTCGCCTGCGCTCACGCGCCCACGGTGCACGCCTGCCCCTCCCGCGGCCGGCCGCCCGAACCGCGCTCCATCCCTGGGCCGCCCACGCTCTGGCCGCCAGCGCCCCTCCTGGGCCCGTTCCGCCCGGCGCCTGCCTGCCCGCGCGTGCGCCCGCGCCGCAGCCGCCGCTGCCAGCCGCCCGCACGGGCCGTCCTCGCTCCGCGTGGGCCGCAGCCGCCAGCGCCCTGCCGCCGCATGCCCGTGCTCGCCTGCGCCTAGGGCCGCGCCCTGCGCAGCGCCTCTTGCCGTGGGCCGCCGCCCCTGTGCGCCTGCTGCGCGCACACGCCGCTCGCGTGGGCCGCAGCCGCGCGCGCGCTCCCCCGCTCTGGCGCTGCCGCCTGCGCGCGCTGCCCCAGCGCCGGCCGCTGCTTGGGCTGCTGCTGCTTGCCTGACTTGGTGCCGTGTGGAGAAGAAAAACAGAGGCAGGGAAAAGGAGCACCATCTGGTGGAGGAAGAAGAGAGGAGACGCTAGGGAACAGATAAGGCAGAGGGAGTGGATGAGGATTGGGATGGTGCTGCCAGTGAGAGGAGGAAAGAAGGAGACAGCAGGAAGAAGATAAGGCGCCAGTGATAAGAAAACAGAGGAGAAAAGGGGAATGGATTTCCCCAAGGACCTATGCGTAAATACAGAAAACTGCAAGTGCCTTTCTGTAAAATAAAATTTCCCGTTGATTTAAAACCCAAATGAAGAAATGCCCAAAACGAAAGTTGGAGAGTTTTTCAAGCTCTACAACATTGCTTTAGGGCTCAACTTTAAAAACTCAAAATTTATATTTTACGCATGAAGTTTTGAACAAAAGTCGGATTTGAATTGCTTTTGTCCTAAAAGTGTAATTTTATAAAATTCAGGACTTGAATGCAAGCATTTATGACATGTCATGATAACTTGCACTTTTACACTTTAGTCCTGAGTAATTTTGAAAGTTACTTTTGTAAATGAAACATTTGCATAAAAGGACTTGTACTTTTATAAAATCACATAAATACCCTTATTTTTTTACCATTTTACCCAAAATTTTTACACACTTCACCACACACATTTCAAATGAATCTTTTGGATAAACAATATATATATATTTTTTACAAGACATAAAATGAGAAAAACATGTTTACAAAACCACCTTTCATTTATTTTGGAATTACCCTAATCCAACTACATTTTGCAAAAACAACCCTAGGTTTTTCTGTAATTACAAAAATACCCTTTTTACTTACACTTTTAAATTTTCAAAAATTTCACATAAACACACATAAGCTTTATACAAACAAACACATACTTCACACTAACAAGTTATATCTAGTTTACAAACACATGAACTGTCACAGCCCTTCCCCCTAAAAAGAATCTCGTCCCGAGATTCGGATGAAAGACTCTTTAGGGAAGAGAAGCAAATCACCCATCAAAAGTAACAGGGAGCAATCACACCAGAGAAGGTTGATGTTGATGGTAAAAATTATTGGAGTATGACAAGATAAGTATAGCGAAATCATGAAGAGATTGTACACGGATGAGTTTGACAAGATAAGAGAAGAAAAGGTGATCAAATTCTCATAGAGCTAAGATCACAACATAAGGACGATAAATGTCAGCGACATTCATCACAAAACTTTGTAGATAGCAAGTAAAGATAGCACAAGAGACTGATAAGTGATGTTTGAAACATTTCTGCTCAGAGTTTAGTATTTGAATGATTTAGATGATATTGATTGCAAAACATGCCTATTTAGACCGATGCAATCAAGGGATAATGACAAAATGCTCTACTCAGAGTACAATGCTCGATATATAACCATGAATGTGATGCACTATTGAGATGTATGATTGCATTGATGGTGCAACATGAGGATGAGGGATCCCATGCACGACCGAGATGATGCATATGACACAATGCAATTGCCATGATGTTGACCAAATGATGTATACACCATGATGCAAGGATGAGATGATGATACTTGCAATGTATGCACGTATGAAATGCATGAAGTATGATGCATACCCTCATGAGTTAATGATGCTCGTGACTCGCATCCTACAACCGTTCTCTCGTAACTAACATCTGGGTAGGTCTATATCCTTGAGCGAGGATCAAAAGTTAGGACACTAGTAAGGTTGCATAAGAAGAGATTGCAGTGGGGTTACATCACATAGACCTAGTCACCAGTGCGCTCCTAATGGCTCAATCATGTGACTGCAGCACACATGAGGCGTTAGGTTCCGACACGGCATCATGGTCATGTGATTAAACACCACCACAAAAGAGGAATAGCAACCCTGTAGTGTCAACAGCAACAAGATAGGTTTTGGAAACCCAAGACAACCTGAAGTTGTACAGGAGGCGCACTCGTTAGTTAGTATACGGGCTTTCGATGATGATGCAACACCATGCACTGACCAAAAATGATATGTGTTATGATGCATAACTTTTGCCATCAATCTTTTTATTTTACTCAAAATCATTTGAGCAAAAATTGAAGGTACAGCTCTCAGATGTTGTAACCAGATTAGTCAACGATATAAGGTACAACACCAAGAGAGGATAGATAGATCACTAGATGATGGATTAAAGGGTTTGATAATGATTATCAAGGTTTAACCATCAAAGAAGAAGCTCAATGTTTCTGCCAAAGCAGATTCAAAGCGAAATCAAGGGTTTGATTTGGCTGTCAAACTAAGATTGATGATAAGGTTCAAACATGACCCAACTTACTTGATTCACAAAAGACATTCTCAACTCTAAGATAGCACAAGCAACATATTTCAGGTCAATCCATTGGCTCCCACAATACAAAGTTTAGGCAGGCATTCAGATACAAGCAACATATTTCAGTACATCAACGTCACAAACAAGGCAATCAGGTCAATCCAACATGTCATGATGCATGCACGTTCTACACGTCCTCACAAAAAAAATAACTGCCAAGTAACCTTGGTCTTACGTAGTTAAGTACGGTGGCACAATATAAATACGTCTCTCCCTATAATATCTAGTCGTTCTTACGTTCAAGCTTATGCAACGAGGTTAGCGTACCTGCAGAAAACACAATATGTATATACTGAACCTTTCATGCCAGCATGTCATGAAAGCGTCCCCAAACATTACTGCTCACTATAGAAACAGCATCTGTACGATTACCGCCGTACAGACGACGTTAACATACGTCGTCGAAACAATGTATTCACGGGGGTACCGCAAAATGCGGGGGTATGATCTGCGATCGCCATACCCTGCGCCAAACCATATACTCCCAATGTAGTCAACCGAAATTGGTACATTGGCAGCATCTCAAGTAGGCCACTGCTTGAGAAACAGCGTTCGGTTCGCATCACCGACAGGAAGGCCAAGCTCCCTCAGTTGGCTGAGGATCCTTACCTCCTTACCTCATCATCGAAAATGTCGTTACAGAAAGTAAGGTTGGGTTGTGTATGAATTTAAGTTTTGACAGAAAAGTAATGCTGGTAGTTAGGGTTATATATATATACTATAGCCACCTCTATTTCCCTCATAAACATTACCCTAGGGCTTTACGTACTAAGCTCAATCCTTAACGAATCCAACGTAGTTTTGCCAAATACTTGGTTGGTCAAATTTTATACTGAAAGCATTTTTAAGGTAAAATGTATCTCCAGAGTAACCTTATAGCTCTGATACCAGCTGTGGCAGAACCAACCTGAATTATACCGGCTCAAGTACGCGAGTCCAATCCTGAGGGCTCCAACGTGCTTCAAACAGTATAATCCCTTGGCCTGTCGGGTAACGTCCCGATAAACCACCGATACTCAGGATCAAATAAGGTTACCTCACATGAAGGTGAGTCCAGAGATACAATCACCCTCACATTTTACATCACAGAGACTTACATTACAAGCATTTCCAAAGGAAAGTATGAAGTTTCAAATTTAGAGAAAAGATTACAAACTGTAAAACTAGGGTTAAAAACAGCGGAAAACATACGCGAAGAATTACAACACGTCGTCAAGGTGGATGTCATGCTAAGCCCAGACACGACATCACTCGAGATCATCAGTATTGGTCGGGGACAGATCCCATTCCTCGGACCAATCTTCTGGAAAAGCACAGGGCCATGACAAGGAAAGAGTAGGGTCTTCAAAGGCTTTACCTGAAAAACATAAAGCTAGCAAGGCTGAGTATACTAATACTCAGCAAGGCTTACCCGGAATTGGGTATACTTTAGCCCATAACTAGACTTATGAAGGCTTGTAAAAGTTCTAGGTTTAGTTTCAGCTGAAAAAGCAACTAAGAGTAGATCCTTATTTTCAACTTTTAGCTTTCAAGTTCTATGTGATTATCCATTCTAGATAAGCACTTATAACTAAGCAAGCAAGGTAGAGCTCTTTATCTCATCCATCAGTATTGCTTATCATATAGTTGCTCTTCTTACTCTGTGTGATAAAGGGATTAAGTAGTCTCAATCATCGTGAGAGGCGGACGATTCTGAATCGAATTTAACCTTGCAAGGTAAACCTAACTCACACGCTTGGAACATCCAACGATAGTTCCGAAGCAACCGTTTGCCTTTCATTCCGACTCGTGGACAGGTCCACCACAAGCGACTGCAGGAACATACGCACTCCCAAAGTGCAGGACATACGTCTGTAGCGCGACTACAAAACCCGTATTCCTGGTTGCCCTTGCAACACGTATTTCCCCAATCGAACATAAGTAACCAGAAGAAGCAAGATGAGTGGTGGGAGGTATGTCCACTCCTCGGGCCGATTGGCTACTAGGCTTGCCGCTTACCATATTTCGCGGCATGTGGTTAGTACTTTCAAATGCTTAACCCTGATCGGCACACACCGCGACCTTATCAATTTCAACAACACAGACGGGGTATCACCTCAACCATGATACCGCACAAAACTCCCGTCCGGCATCCTTATAGTGATAACAGGAATGTAAACATTACAATTCCTATATCGCACGAGTGACAGAAAATCACCCGACTTCTACCGGTCCTATTAGCATAGCATCTAGTCGATATGACCTCAGGTGCAATACATTGGTTCCTAGGATTCATGCATCTAGGGTTTCAAGCAATTCCTAAGAACTTAATGCATTGAATACATAAATAGATATAGATTGCGGTGTAATAAAATAGTGGGTTATGTCCGGGGCTTGCCTTTACTGGTGGGGCTGAAGTCAGAAATGTCAATATCTTCCGAACTTTGGTTCGGGGCTTCAGTTAATCCCTTGGTGACATTCACTCGGTCTTCAGGAACATCCTCCGTAGACTCCGGAGAGATCTCGTAGGTACCGTTGCCGAAGTAATCGTATTTACATGCAATGCAACATTTCATTCAAAGTGTGTACATAAAACTACCTTACTTCACAATTCAATTGCAAACCAGCATTCATACAACATACTAGTCACATATCAATCAGAAAGATCGGAACTAAACTTAGATAGAGTTTTAAGAGGACAACCAATTAAGATCAGCTACTTGTTGAGGGTTACAACAGAGCTGATTGGAAACAGTGAGGGTTTAGTTGATTGATGAGTGCATCGGGTTCCTAGATGATCGATGAAAACATCGGCTACTTTGGCAGAAGGATGATTCCTAAAGCAGTTGTCTTAACTGAGATGTGCTTAAGTGTTATTCTAGATAACTAGGTGTGGTTGCATCGGCTCGATTACGTCAGCACAATAATTGAGTGACGTATAGCCGATTGAAGTGTGGTTGAGGGTATATGACCGATAGATATAAATAGCTGATCTTTCAGTCGATAAATCGACTAATAGAAGTGTGTGGATAAGGATAGAGAAACTAAGGATCGATTGGCCGTGTGTGACCGATATGGAAAAGCAATCAAAATCGGCTTGGGTCGGCCGATGGCAAGAACCCTAAGATCATGGGTGTCTCTCCGATACATCGTCTCCGTGCAGTCGATGTAGGACGGAACAAAGGACTGTATCGGCAGTAGCCGATACTATAAAGGTAACAACCGTATCAGCTAACTGGTCGACGGTAGAAGCATCGACTGATAGCTGTTACACAGGGACGTCATCAACTCAAGGAAACGGATGCTTAGCAGCTGAACTGATAGCCAACGCTGAAGCATAGCCGTAGAGATGTATAAGTTAAGCAGCAAAAACACATAAATTAATAGGGATCTTTTTACGAGAAGGATCTTAAGGAAACGGCAATCAAGACAAGGATAACATCTTGACGGTAAGGAGATGAGCACCAGGGTGATAGGATTAACTAACCGTCAACTTTCTCCACCTAAAACATATATCCTATACTTTATCTTCCAGCTATAACATATGCATACAATATAAGGTACAAACAAAGCATTCATTCCCTGACATTTAACCTAGACCGCAAATCAAAGACTTTCACTCAAGATCACAACATAAAACTTGTAGATTTCGACCTAGGGTTTCAAACAAAACTGATTTTGCATTTTTATGAACTTCCTACGAAAATCTATGAAATGTAGAAGTTCATCGATTTGAAATACAGAAAGCTTTAGAAATTTTACAAAGAACACCCTAGAACTTTCTAAAACATAGCAATCAAGTCCCTGGTCCGGGAAAACAGATAACAGGAAGTTAATGGCGATATTCCGGCAAAGGAATTGCCGGCATTAGGAGGATTCAAGGAAACAGGGCAAACCTCGGGGTAGTCTTGGTTATGAAAGAGAACACGCGGAAAGTGAATTCCGGCGATGAACAGGATCGGCGATAAGATGAGCTTGACGATGACGAGATTCCGTGGTTGATGAAGAAGTTTGCCGGGCAGGGTTGCCGTGCTTGGTTGCATCGAAGCTCCTCCGAGCTCGTCACGCCTAACTGCCGCCTTCACTCCACAACTCCTCCTTTCGACTCGCCTCGCCGTAATCGTCACCTTCGATTTGCCTCCTCTCCTTCCAGCTTGCTGCCTCTCGTGCATCTCACGCAGAAACTCTCCACCGTAACTCCTCCTGCGCGTGCCGTTGCTTGGCACGTCGCACCCAGCACTGCCTACTCGTGCCCATGAGCCCGCTCTGCTCCGGCCGCTCAACACCTGCCCACACCGCCAATGCCCGCACGCCACCGCGCGCACACTCGCACCACTCGCTCGGCACCGCCCACGAACCGCTCCTGTGCCGTTGCCGCGCACGCCTGCTGCCTCACCCGCGTGCCTGGGCCACTCCGCGCGTCACTGCTCACTCCGGGCTACTCGCCTCCGCCCGGGTTTCGCACCTGCTGCGCTCGCACTTGTCCTGCACGCCATTACTCGCTCAGGGCCGCTCGCATCCAACATATCCTTGCCGCAACCGCACGCTGCCACACCGGTTCTTTTCTGCTCGCGTGCTGCCACGCCGCGAGCTTCGCCCCAGCGCCGCTTGGTTCGCGTGCCATTCACGCGTTTGCTCCACGCCTCCCACACGCTCGCGCAGCGCTCGCGCCAACCGCAGCGAGCCCCTGTGCCGCCAGTCCTTGGCCATTTTCCTCCATCCAAGCCCGGCGCCATCCCCTAGTACTATCTCCGTGCTCCAACGCCACCATGCGCCGTTGCTTGGCTTTGCTGGCGCCCGCGTGCTGTCGCGTGCGCTCGGCCCACACCAGCCGAGTCACCCCGCGTGCTGCGCTTACTCCTGTTGCGCCACCAGCCCGCTCGGACCACCGTCAGACCGCGCCGCTCACCCCCCTTGCGCCCTGCGCGCCACCTCCGCGAGCCGTCCGCGCACACATCGCCCGCTCGCCTGCGCTCACGCGCCCACGGCGCACGCCTGCCCCTCCCGCGGCCGGCCGCCCGAACCGCGCTCCATCCCTGGGCCGCCCGCGCTCTGGCCGCCAGCGCCCCTCCTGGGCCCGTTCCGCCCGGCGCCTGCCTGCCCGCGCGTGCGCCCGCGCCGCAGCCGCCGCTGCCAGCCGCCCGCACGGGCCGTCCTCGCTCCGCGTGGGCCGCAGCCGCCAGCGCCCTGCCGCCGCATGCCCGTGCTCGCCTGCGCCTAGGGCCGCGCCCTGCGCAGCGCCTCTTGCCGTGGGCCGCCGCCCCTGTGCGCCTGCTGCGCGCACACGCCGCTCGCGTGGGCCGCAGCCGCGCGCGCGCTCCCCCGCTCTGGCGCTGCCGCCTGCGCGCGCTGCCCCAGCGCCGGCCGCTGCTTGGGCTGCTGCTGCTTGCCTGACTTGGTGCCGTGTGGAGAAGAAAAACAGAGGCAGGGAAAAGGAGCACCATCTGGTGGAGGAAGAAGAGAGGAGACGCTAGGGAACAGATAAGGCAGAGGGAGTGGATGAGGATTGGGATGGTGCTGCCAGTGAGAGGAGGAAAGAAGGAGACAGCAGGAAGAAGATAAGGCGCCAGTGATAAGAAAACAGAGGAGAAAAGGGGAATGGATTTCCCCAAGGACCTATGCGTAAATACAGAAAACTGCAAGTGCCTTTCTGTAAAATAAAATTTCCCGTTGATTTAAAACCCAAATGAAGAAATGCCCAAAACGAAAGTTGGAGAGTTTTTCAAGCTCTACAACATTGCTTTAGGGCTCAACTTTAAAAACTCAAAATTTATATTTTACGCATGAAGTTTTGAACAAAAGTCGGATTTGAATTGCTTTTGTCCTAAAAGTGTAATTTTATAAAATTCAGGACTTGAATGCAAGCATTTATGACATGTCATGATAACTTGCACTTTTACACTTTAGTCCTGAGTAATTTTGAAAGTTACTTTTATAAATGAAACATTTGCATAAAAGGACTTGTACTTTTATAAAATCACATAAATACCCTTATTTTTTTACCATTTTACCCAAAATTTTTACACACTTCACCACACACATTTCAAATGAATCTTTTGGATAAACAATATATATATATTTTTTTACAAGACATAAAATGAGAAAAACATGTTTACAAAACCACCTTTCATTTATTTTGGAATTACCCTAATCCAACTACATTTTGCAAAAACAACCCTAGGTTTTTCTGTAATTACAAAAATACCCTTTTTACTTACACTTTTAAATTTTCAAAAATTTCACATAAACACACATAAGCTTTATACAAACAAACACATACTTCACACTAACAAGTTATATCTAGTTTACAAACACATGAACTGTCACAGGGAGGCTCTAGGCCGGTGGAATCGGAGTGGGGTTGTGTGGGTGGGGAGAATTTCTGGCGGCAACAGAGCGGCGGCGCTTCGGTGCTGTGGGTCACCGGGAGAAGGAAAGGAAAAAGCAACAGAGGGAGGAGCACGGCTGGGTCTTATAGGGCAAGCACGGCTCCACTGGAAGAAGGATAAGGGAGAAAAGAAGAGCACACGGCCGGCACAGAAAGGGAGGGGGGGCAGCGCCGGCGGGTCGGCCAGAGCGGCGTGGCGGCCGTTCGGGGTCTCTGCCCGACGTGGAGGAAGGGGGAGATGGCCAGCGCGGGCGCCAAGGGCGGTGGGAGGAAGAGTAGCTCGACACGTGGAGCGGGGCGCAGAAGGGCGCAGAACGGCGGCCGGGGGAGCTGCACCGGCGACGGAGCAGAGGGGAAACAGAGCAGAGGAGGCAGTGGCGCTAGGAGGAAGAAGGGGGAGGAACTGAGCTGAGGACTGATTTGCAATTTCAGAGAAAAGCAGGGTCCTCACTAAAAAGGACTTGCAACTTTTAAACCAGTGCTCAAATGAAGATGGTCCAAAAAGCAAAAGTGCATGGTTTTTCAAACTCTACAACTTCTCTTTAAGGTTCATCTACAGTTGAGCAACAGTTTTGGAGATATTATAGACTTAGTAAAATTTTCACATTTTATGTAAATCCCATGGGTAAAATTACTTTTACATATATACCCAAGGGTAATTTCACATATTTTTTGCAATTTAACCACAGATATCACTTTTTGCAAAACAACCCTCTTACTTTTAAACTTTTCCCTCTATTTCCACCCATTTTGCATAAAAGGACCTTTAGTTAAATTTAATTACCTAAACATCACTTTTTCCATAACATTGCATACATAAAACACACATTTGCCATACTTTGGACATAAAAGCATACCCAAACTCTAAGGTGTGACCAAGCTAATTACCTGAGTGTCACAGCCTTCCCCCCTAAAAAGAATCTCGTCCCGAGATTCCGAAGCAGGATGGAATAGAAAGATCAAGCTTGAAGATTGGTTTGGAAGAAATTGGGAAAGTTACGTTGAAGATAAGATTCTGTTTCCCATGTTGCTTCTTCTTCTGTATGATGGTTCCACTGAATTTTGTACATTTTGGTGATTTCTCTTCTGGTGCTTCTCTCTTTAGTGTCGAGGATTCTGATTGGATGCTCTGTATAGGTCAGATCTGGTTCGATTTCGATAGCCTGGGAATCGATGATTTCGGTGGGGATCTTAACACACTTTTTGAGTTGGGATACATGAAAGATGTTATGGATGGCCGCTAACTGGGGAGGAAGTTGGAGACGATAAGCTACAGGTCCACAGATTTCAAGGATCTCAAAGGGTCCGATGTATCGAGGAGCAAGTTTTCCTTTTACACCGAATCTTTGAACACCTCGGGTAGGAGATACTCGAAGATATACGTAGTCTCCGACTTGAAACTGCAATGGTCTTCTTCGTATATCAGCGTAGCTTTTCTGTCGAGATTGGGCAGCCTTTAAATTGTTCTGGATAAGCCTGACTTTATCCTCTGTTTCCATAACTAGATCGGGTCCAAAAAGTTTACGTTCGCCGGTTTGTGACCAACTCAAAGGAGTTCGGCATCGGCGACCATATAATGCTTCAAATGGGGCCATCTTAATACTTGTCTGATAGCTATTATTATAAGAGAATTCTGCTAGTGACAAGTATTTATCCCAGTTATTGTCAAATTGAAGTACACAAGCTCTGAGCATATCTTCCAGAATCTGCTTTACTCGCTCAGTTTGCCCATCTGTCTGAGGATGATAGGCAGAGCTTCGAATTAACTTAGTTCCAAGAGCATCATGAAGTTGCTCCCAGAACCTAGCGATGAATTGCGCTCCACGATCAGAAATGATCGTTTTAGGTACTCCATGAAGACGAATAATTTGATCTAAATAGATCTCGGCATACTTCTTGGCAATATACATAGTATGAACGGGAAGGAAATGTGCAGTCTTGGTTAATCGATCAACGATTACCCAAATAGAGTCATGCCTCCGAGAAGTGTTGGGCAAGCCAACAATAAAATCCATACTGATATCCTCCCACTTCCACGAGGGAATGGGTAGAGGTTGAAGGATACCAGCAGTCTTCAAATGACTGGCTTTGACTCTTTGGCAGATATCACATTCCGACACATATTTGGCAATTTCTCGTCTCATACGAGTCCACCAAAAGTTCTGTTTCAGATCCTGATACATCTTCGTACTGCCAGGATGTATAGAGAATTTGGATAGGTGGGCCTCATCCATTATTTGTCTACGGAGTTTATGGTCCTTCGGTACAACAATACGCTCATTGAACCATAATACTCCTTCAGGATCTACTCGGAAGCATTTATACTTCCCTTCTCCTTGTGTTATCTTCTGTTTAATGACTCTGACCCCTTTATTACACTGTTGTGCTAGAACAATGCTATCTCTAAGTGTGGCTTCAACCGAAAGGTGGTTTAAGTCACCTTGGGAAATGATCTCTAGGTTGAGCTTACTCATTTCCCAACAGAGAGTCTCGTTGAATGCTTCAATGGATAGGCAAGAACAATGCGCTTTGCGACTAAGGGCATCCGCAACGACATTGGCCTTGCCTGGATGATAATGGACTTCTAAATCATAATCTTTGATAAGTTCTAGCCAGCGCCTTTGCCTCATATTCAGATCTGCCTGGGTAAAAATATACTTGAGGCTTTTATGATCAGTGTAAATATGACATTTTGTACCCATCAGATGGTGTCTCCAGATCTTTAGGGCATGAATAACAGCTGCAAGTTCAAGATCATGGGTAGGGTAGTTCTGTTCATGAACCCTAAGTGCTCGGGATGCATATGCAATTACTCGGTTGTCTTGCATAAGTACACAACCAAGTCCAGTTCCCGATGCATCACAGTAGATGTCAAAAGACTTTGAGACATCGGGTTGAGCTAAGACTGGAGCAGTAGTAGATGATCTCTGAGAATATGAAATGCATCTTCGCATTTTTGATCCCAGGAGAATTTCACACCTTTCTTTAGTAGTTCGGTCATAGGTTTGGCTATTCTGAAGAAGTCAGGAATGAAACGGCGATAATAGCCAGCTAGACCTAGAAAACTACGAATCTGATGGACAGAAGTCGGAGGTTTCCAATCCATCACTTCTTGTACTTTACTGGGATCGACGGATATTCCATCACCAGAAATGGTATGGCCCAGGAATTTGACTGTATCCAGCCAAAACTCATATTTAGAGAATTTAGCGTACAGGTGGTGGTCTCTTAATCGTTGAAGGATGACATGGAGATGTTGGGCATGCTCTTCTGAGTTTTTGGAGTAGATCAAGATGTCATCAATAAAAACTACGACAAATTTGTCAAGTTCTTGCATGAAGACAGAGTTCATAAGGTACATGAAATATGCTGGAGCATTGGTGAGACCAAACAACATAATCAGATACTCATATAGACCATATCTGGTGGAGAAAGCTGTTTTGGGAATATCGCTGGGCCGAATCTTAATTTGATGATAGCCGGAACGAAGATCTATTTTTGAAAACACCTTGGCTCCGGCTAGCTGATCAAAGAGAATATCAATGCGGGGTAGAGGATACTTATTTTTGATGGTCACCGCATTGAGAGGACGATAATCCACACATAGCCTTAAGCTATTATCTTTCTTTTTCACAAACAGGGCTGGACAACCCCATGGTGAGGCACTTGGACGAATGAAACCTTTGTCTAAGAGATCTTGGAGTTGGGTTTTTAATTCGGCCAACTCATTAGGAGGCATACGGTAAGGTCTCTTAGAGATAGGGGCTGTACCCGGTTGGAGTTCTATGATGAACTCAATATCTCTGTCTGGAGGCATTCCAGGCAAATCATCTGGAAAGACATCTGGATACTCACAGACGACAGGGATATCCTTTAGTTTGATCCCGGTTGTAGCGTAAGTGCAAGGGTTAAGGTACTGTTGGTGCAGAAGATAGAGAATGGCAGGTTCATACTCGGATGAACTTATCTCAACAATTCGGGAAGAGATATCTAAAGACACATGATGCTGGGTCATCCAATTCATACCTAAAAGAACATCCATTCCTTCTAGATCCAATAATAGTAAATCCGTCCTTATTAGGTTTTGACCCATTTGAATTGGTACGCTTCTACAAACTTGATTTGAGGAGATTCTACCGCCAGGAGTTGTGATCATATATACCCCACTAATAGGATAAGATTCCAACCCTATTTTTGTCCTGAACTTTGCACTAACAAAGCTATGGGTGGCACCAGTATCAAAAAGAACAACAACGGGATGATGGTTGATAGAAAATGTACCCGTCATTATTGGTGTCCCCTTAGGAAGTTCGGAGAGCGTAGTAAGATTCACCCGCCCTTGATGGACCTGCACCACTTGCCTCTTGCCCTTGCCTTT
Source organism: Panicum hallii (assembly GCF_002211085.1). Classification (NCBI taxonomy): domain Eukaryota; kingdom Viridiplantae; phylum Streptophyta; class Magnoliopsida; order Poales; family Poaceae; genus Panicum; species Panicum hallii. The sequence continues at coordinate 31,479,774 of NC_038049.1, read as the reverse complement.
GTTGTTCGAATTAGATGTTTGCCCTTGGAAAGATTTCCTAGGTTGAGGGCAATCCTTGATGAAGTGGGATGGGCTTCCGCAATTGAAACAACGATAATTGTTGTTTCCTGGAGTAGCTGGCGGAAAGCTCGGCCGCAGACCTTGCCGTGGTGGTTGTTGATTTTGCGGCAGCGGTGGTCGGTTGAATTGGGCCTGTTGGGGAGGTCGAGCTACCCATCTGCCAGGTAAATTGCCTCAAGGCGGAGCTCGAGGGGCATTACTCGGAACCAACCGATACCTTGGCAACTGTGAAGTTGCAGGTCCTGTAGGTGCCTTCCGTTTCTTCTCTGCTCGGTGGGCGGCAATGCAATCCTCCTGAGTAATGGCCATATTGACTAACTCATTAAAATTTTCAGCCTTCACCAAATTCAGCCATTCTTTAAGTTTGGTGTTTAGGCCTCGGCGAAAGCGATTACATTTGCGGGCATCAGTGTCCGCATGAGATCCCGCATACTGGCACAGGTGATTGAAAATCTGTGCATACTGTGTAACAGTGCGGGTACCTTGAGTCAAGCTCAAAAATTCATTGAGCTTCCGCTCAATGAGTCCGGCTGGTATATGATGTGCTCGGAACGCAGTCCGAAACTCGTCCCAGGTGATGACGTGATCGGCCGGTTGCATAGCATGAAACTGGTCCCACCAAAGACGAGCAGTGCCCCGGAGTTGCTGGGCTGCAAAGAGCACTTTATTCTCATCTGCACATGGGGCTGGTAATAAGGCGAACTTGGATTCGATAGTTCGAAGCCAAGCATCTGCGTCCAAAGGTTCATCGGCCTTATGGAATAATGGCGGTTGAGTGCTGAGGAAGTCCTGGTAACTGGCCGACAAGGGTTCACCTCGGCCTCGAGGTTGCTGCTGATAGTGGCCCATTTGAGCTTGCACAAGTTGATTAAGAAGCTCAGTTTGCCGGGCCATAACCTCGGCCAAGTTCGGAGGTGGCGGTGGTGGTTGCTGAGAACTACCAGGCTGACCTACCCGGAATCCTTCCGGGGTTCCACGAGTAGCTCCAACCATCTGAAATAAAGGAGACATCCATTATCAACTATAATCTTACTCCAGCTTCAGATAATATGCAATTACCAAATGGAATTGTAATGCATATGCTCCATTCAATCCACTTATACAGATACACAGATTTTGAACAAGATAACCAAAACTCAGGATTTAAATTACTATACAGATACTGATATCTTTACATCTTACACTAACACACTCAAATTATTACAAGCTTTTATCTAAAAGTACCTGCCACACATACAACAAGTGGCTTTATAACTAAATAATCTACACACTACTTATGTTACATCTTATACACTAATCACATCTAAACCATCACCCTCTCAACCACAACTAAAAGTCATCAAAATTTCCCACTGATGACTGACTTCCAGAAGAGGAATGATAAGGACTGACGACAGGATCCCGTGCTCAGAATCAAGTTCTGAGACCCCTTCAATCTCCTCGGGATCTTCCTCTTCAGCCTCAGGTGCTGCCGGTGCTACAGGAGGAATCGGGGGCTGTTGCAATTCCTCAATCTGAGCTTGAGCGTCATCCACCGCAAGGATCAGATCTTGGACTTGTGTCTGTAGAAACTCAATAACAGTATCCCGCTGAGTGATTATATGATCACTCTCGTTAATCTGATCTTCCCGATGGTGGATAGTCTCGTTTTGAGCAGCAATAACCCCATCCTTCTCGATTACCACAGCTCGGAGTTGATCCACCTGGGCGATGTGCCTGGCAGCTTCCCCGTGGAGACTTCGCGCAGCATTAATCAGATGGCCTATCTCACGGCGTAGCAACAAGTGATAGTGGTACTGTACGCCCGTGAAACGCCTCATCCCTTGCAGTACTTCTTCTAGTGGACCTTCCAGTCTATGACTCTCTGGAATTGTCCCGAGGTCCCGCTCTGCTTCACCAGGATCTATTGTAGCAAACAAACCAATGGGTTGTGCTACAACTTCCTTGGGGTGTTGACTGCAAAAGGCATAAATGGCTTCTAGAGCTGTTGCTTCGATAGTATCCACAATTCGGTAGCCTATCATGCTGATCTCAATAGGCTGCCATCATGAATGGAAAGGATGCTGAGGGATAGTCATCCTGACATGAGCTCTATGGATTCCTTCTTCCAAATGTTCGACGGCATCATACTGAGGAGGTTCTGTATAGTGGAAGGTCTGCAAAGACTCCCAAAGTAAGCGGGGAAAACCCTCCCAATGAAGGGCATTGGTGTGGAGATGCCCTTCCGGATCCCAGAAGACATTAGCAGGTGCTGCCATCTGCGACCAGAATGCGAATGGTGAAACTTTTTATCTTGTTAAGAGAGTACAAGATAAACAGAGTAAGATAACCAATTCTGATAACAGCAAGGACTGAAAATCAGATGGAAAACTAAGATTTCATCTAAGATACCCAACCTAAAGCTATCCTTAACACTTCATTAGCCCATTCCAAAGACAAACCACATATTCTTCATACATAAAAGTTCTTTTATTAACAATTTATGCATGCGCGCACTACTCGTCCTCACAACCAAAATAACTGCCGAATATGTCCGGACTTACGTAGTTAATTCCGGTGGCATAACCATACGTCTCTCACTATATATAACTAGCCGATAAACCCTACGCATCCTAGTAGCGTGATCGTGGTCAGTGTACCTGCAGAAGAATACACATATATATATTTCATGAACCTTTCATGGCAGCACGACACGAAAGCGTCCCCAAACATTACTGTTCACTATAGAAACAACATCTGTACAATTACCGCCGTACAGACAACGTTAACATACGTTATCGAAACAACGTATTCACGGGGGTACCGCAAAATGCGGGGGTATGAACAGCGATCGCCATACCCTGCGCCGAACCATATACTCCCAATATAATCAACCTAAGTTGGTATATTGGCAGCATCTCAAGTAGGCCACTGCTTGAGAAACAGCGTTCAGTTCGCATCACCGACGGGAAGGCCAAGCTCCCTCAGTTGGCTGAGGATCCTTACCTTCTTACCTCCGTTCGTAGATGTCGTTACAGGAATTAAGATTGGATTATGCAGGAATTTAAGGTTTAACAGAAAGTAGTGCTGCAAGTCAGATTTATACATATATAGATACTAATAGCCACCTGATACTTCCCATATAAACCCCTAGGGCTTTACGTTCTAATCACAACCTTAACGGATCCAACGTATTTTGTAAACTCATTTGTCGGCAAACTTTTATCCAGAAAACACCTTTTTTAGAACTTTCCCAGATGTAAAAATAAACCTACAGCTCTGATACCAGCTGTGGCAGAACCAACCTGAATTATACCGGCTCAAGTACGTGAGTCCATTTCTGAGGGCTCCAACGTGCTTCAAACGGTATAATCCCTTGGCCTGTCGGGTCTCCGCCCGATACAACCACGGTTCAACAGGATCGAAGCAGGTTTACCTCGCACGAAGGCGAGTTTACATGACAGAAAAGCTCATCAATTTTTAATTTTACAGCCACACATACATTATTACAAACTGTGTTCACAGAAAAGTAAATTTATACAAACCATGTTCAAACTGACAAGCATAACCGCTTGTCCAACTTCACAGCGGAAGAAAAAGTTCACGCGACCACACACGTCGCGAAGGCGGACACCAAGCTTAGCCCAGGGCCTGGTGTCACTCCGGAGGGTCAGTGCCGGCCGGGGACGGGTCCCACTCCACGGACCAGCCAAAAGGAATGGACGTTGGCCACACAAGGTTGTCCGTGGGATTTTCGAAGGTTATACCTGAAACAGATATTGACAAGGCTGAGTATTCTAATACTCAGCAAGGCTTACCCGGGATTGGGTATACTTTAGCCCGTAACTAGACTCATGAAGGAATTGTAAAGGCTCTGGGTTTATTTTCAGCTGAAAAGCAACAAAGAGTATAACTACTTTCAAGTTTTAGCTTTCAGATTCTAGTTGAGTATTTATTCTAGATTAGCACCTACACTAAGCAAGTAAGGTAGTGATTATCATCCATCAAGATTATCCATCATTTGTTACACTTTTTACTCAATGTGGTAAAAGGGATAAGCAGTCTCAAGCATCGTCAGAGGCGGACGATTCCTGAATCGAGATTCAACCTTTCAAGGTAAACCTAACACACACGCTCGGAATACCAACAGGGCGTTCCGAAGCAACCGTTTCCCTCATATTCCGGGTTATGGATCAGGGCCACCACAAGCGACTGCAGGACCGTACGCACACCCAATGTGTACAGGACATACGTCTGTAGCGCGACTACAAAACCTGTATTCCTGTCTGCCCTGCAGAACGTACTCCCACACGTCGGTGCGTGTAAATATAAAATAAAAATTGAGTGGTGGAGACATGTCCATTCGCCGGGCCACTCGGGTACTAGGCTTACCGCTTACCATATTTCGCGGCATGTGGCTAGTACTTTCAAACGCTTAGCCACCACTACCACACATATCGACCTTATCAACTTTTAACGAAACAGACAGGGTAAATTTCCAGGTCATGATACAACACATGACCCTGTCCGTCATCCTTATAGTGGTTGCAGGAATGTAAACATGCAACTCCTATATCGCGCGAGTGACAGGAAATCACTCGACTTCTACCGGTCCTATTAGCGGAGCATCTATCCGATAAAGACTCGGGAGCATTACATTGGGTTCCTAGGATTCATGCATCTAGGGTTTCACCTCAATTCTTATACTTAATGCAAGATATAATATAGATAGACATAGATTGCAGTGTAAATAAAATAATGGGATATGTCCGGGGCTTGCCTTCTGGAGTGGAGTTGAGGGCAGGAGTGTCAGAGGCTTCCGAACCTTGGTTCGGGGCTTCAGTTAGTCCCTCGATGACTTGCGTTGGATCTTCTGGAAAGCCTTGGTCTTGCCCTAAGACCAATTCGTAGTCCCCGTCGTCGAGTGTCGTTGATTCTATATGAGATGCCATAAAATAGATAAGGTGAAAATTTAAATTTAAGATCTAATGTTATAACTCATCCAAACAACACACAAGAATTCACATAATCAAGAGAGAGAGTTTAGGTTTCAAACACTATTTACAAAGAAATCATAAAGATATTGTAGGGTTTGTTGCAAAGAAAAACTAAAACATTTAAATTAAATTTAAGATGAACCAAAATTTAAGTTCAAAACTTTTTAAATAAAAGAGTAAAGATTTTGGACATTTGGTTATACATTAAGCATCAAATAATAACACATTAGAAAATGATAATAGATCTTAATTAGAAAGGTTATACAATAGGTTTAGTTAATATTTCAAATTTGAAAGTTCAAATTAAAAGAAGTAAAGCTTAAATCAAATTTGAATTTGAAACTTTGCACAAAGTTACCTAGAGCTTATAACACATTCATGCCAAACTTCATAAGCAATAAAGCATAAAATATCGAGGTTAAGCATAAATTACCCCTTAATCTTAGGTTTAAAATAGAGGTAAAAGTATTTTGTTTCAGACTAAACTCCATTAGCAAAAGTTTTAGAGTTTGAAATCTAGTTTCTAACAAAACTAGTTTTGCCATTTTTGGATTTTTCTGTGAATTGTTACGAATTTTGCAAGGCAGAAATCACACACACATGAAATAACAGATACACTAGGGGGGGGGGTTTGGATATTTTGCACTTGGGTCCCTAAAAGAAGTTTCCTTCTCACGAACAGGCCCCTGCCCGTCTGGACATCACCGGCTGCTCAACCTCCAGCGCGTTCTCGCCGGCGGTGAGGTCGCCGGCGGGGAGGAGCCGGTCGAGCAGGGTCTATGTGACTCGAGGAAAGCTATGAGGGTGCACACGTACAGTGGACAACAGGGGAACCGAGAGACTGACAGAGAGGTGCGGTGGCCGTGGCAACACGCCGTCGTTCCCGGCGAAGGGCCGGCGAACGCGGGGAAATAGCGCGCGCACGAGCACCAACAAGGTGTGGGGAGTCGATTTCCGTACGTGGCTCGGCCGGAGAGGTGGCGATGCAGGCTGTCGACGGCGAGGTCGATTACGGCGGCGCCAATGGAGGGGCGGCTCGGGGTGGAGCAAATCCGGCGAAGAGGATGGCCGGGGCTGGACGGGATCAAGTTGTGGGGCAAGGGGAGGAGGTGGGGAGGCTCTAGGCCGGTGGAATCGGAGTGGGGTTGTGTGGGTGGGGAGAATTTCTGGCGGCAACAGAGCGGCGGCGCTTCGGTGCTGTGGGTCGCCGGGAGGAGGAAAGGAAAAAGCAACAGAGGGAGGAGCACGGCTGGGTCTTATAGGGCAAGCACGGCTCCACTGGAAGAAGGATAAGGGAGAAAAGAAGAGCACACGGCCGGCACAGAAAGGGAGGGGGGGCGGCGCCGGCGGGTCGGCCAGAGCGGCGTGGCGGCCATTCGGGGCCTCTGCCCGACGTGGAGGAAGGGGGAGATGGCCAGCGCGGGCGCCAAGGGCGGTGGGAGGAAGAGTAGCTCGACACGTGGAGCGGGGCGCAGAAGGGCGCAGAACAGCGGCCGGGGGAGCTGCACCGGCGACAGTGCAGAGGGGAAATAGAGCAGAGGAGGCAGTGGCGCTAGGAGGAAGAAGGGGGAGGAACTGAGCTGAGGACTGATTTGCAATTTCAGAGAAAAGCATGGTCCTCACTGAAAAGGACTTGCAACTTTTAAACCAGTGCTCAAATGAAGATGGTCCAAAAAGCAAAAGTGCATGATTTTTCAAACTCGACAACTTCTCTTTAAGGTTCATCTGCAGTTGAGCAACAGTTTTGGAGATATTATATACCATGGGTAAAATTACTTTTACATATATACCCAAGGGTAATTTCACATATTTTTTGCAATTTAACCACAGATATCACTTTTTGCAAAACAACCCTCTTACTTTTAAACTTTTCCCTCTATTTCCACCCATTTTGCATAAAAGGACCTTTAGTTAAATTTAATTACCTAAACATCACTTTTTCCATAACATTGCATACATAAAACACACATTTGCCATACTTTGGACATAAAAGCATACCCAAACTCTAAGGTGTGACCAAGCTAATTACCTGAGTGTCACATGAGCGAAGCGAGCAAGGCCATGCGTTTGGAGTGCAGAGGCCTGTCTACTTCGTCGGCGAGGTCCTCTTCAAATCCAAGGTACAGTATTCAGCTGTTCAAAAGCTTTTATATGCAATCTTAATCACATCAAGAAAGCTACGCCATTACTTCGACGAGTACAAGATTACTGTGATCACGCATTTCCCGTTGGGGGATATTCTTCATAATCAAGATGCCACGGGACGCATATCCAAGTGGGTAGTGGAACTGGGGGCTTTGTCAATCGACTTCAAGCTACACACTGCAATCAAGTCACAGGCTCTAGTCGACTTCATGTCTGAATGGAGGGAGAATCAAGTCCCAGCTCCAGTAGACAAGCCAGAGCACTGGACCATGTACTTTGATGGTTCCCTCGAGCTCGACGGTGGTGGCACTGGTGTTCTGCTTATTTCTCCACGAGGTGAACAATTGAAATATGTCCTTCATATCCTGTGGGCGGTATCCAACAATGAAGCCGAGTATGAAGCCTTGCTTCACAGGCTTCGTTTGGCGATATCACTAGGGATCAAGCGACTACTTGTATATGGCGATTCTCTTCTTGTTGTTCAACAGGTCAACAAGGAATGGGACTGCAACAAGGAGACGATGGATGCTTATGTACAGGAGGTGCGTAAGTTGGAAAGCAACTTCTCCGGCTTGGAGGTTCACCATGTATTGCGGGAGCACAATGTTGGCGCGGATATCCTGTCCAAACTGGGGTCCACGCGTGCTCAGGCCCCGCCAGGAGTCTTCGTCCAGGAGCTCAAGCAGCCATCCATCAAGTCTTCTCCACAGGTAACCATCGACGCGGGTCCCCAACAACCCGATCGAGAGGTTATGGTGCTGGGGGAGGACTGGCGAGAGGCTTTTATCGACTTCATTCGAGATCAAAGGCTACCAGCGGGTATTGACGCTAACAGCGCGGAGGCGGCGCGCGTCCTGCGAAGGAGCAAGGGCTTCGTCCTGGTCAACGGCAAGCTTTATCGGCGTGGCGCTCGGTCAGGAGTTCTCATGAAGTGCGTCACAAAGGAAGATGGTTACGACATACTGCGGGAGATCCACGAGGGCGTCTGCGGAAACCATGCGGCTTCAAGAACGCTGGTGGGGAAAGCATACAGGGCCGGTTTCTGGTGGCCCACTGCAGTGAACGACGCGGAAGATCTCGTGCGCAGGTGCCCAAATTGTCAATTCTTCGGCAAACAGACTCATGTTCCAACCCATAGCCTCATCACTATACCGCCATCCTGGCCTTTTGCTTGTTGGAGCCTCGACATGATCGGGCCCTTCACGACGGCGCCTGGCGGTTTCACCCACGTTCTGGTGGCTATCGACAAGTTTACTAAGTGGATTGAGTACAAGCCGATAGCCAAGCTCACGCCAGATCGGGTCGTCGACTTCATCTCAGATATTTTGCATCTTTTCGGCTTCCCCAACACCATCATCACGGACTTGGGATCAAACTTCACGGCAAACCAGTTCTGGGAGTTTTGCGAGAATGCTTGTATCGAAGTTAAATATGTCTCGATCGCACATCCAAGGGCCAACGGACAAGTCAAAAGGGCGAACGGCTTGATAATTGACGGCCTCAAGAAGAGACTTTATGATGAAAACAGCAAGAACGGAGGCAAATGGGTGCATGAGCTGCCACATGTCGTCTGGGGGCTTCGGACTCAGCCGTCCAAAGCCACAGGACAAACACCTTTCTTCCTCGTATATGGATCTGAAGCTATTTTACCAGCCGATATCATGTGGAAGTCTCCAAGGGTCGAAATGTACAACGAAGGTGAGGCGGATGAGGCGAGGCAGTTAGAGCTCGATTCTATGGAAGAAGCTCACTGCACCGCTCTTGTTCAGTCAGCCCGGTACCTGCAGGGGATTCGGCGATATCATGATCGCAACGTCAGGGAGCGGTCATTCAGTGTTGGTGATTTGGTCTTGCGTCGCATTCAGGATGAATCTGGCCTACACAAGCTCAACTCAAGGTGGGAGGGCCCGTTCGTCGTCAAACAAGTTACAAGGCCAGGGTCTTATCAGCTACAATATCCTGAGGGTCAGGATGTCCTGAACTCCTGGAACATTCAGAACCTACGCATGTTCTACCCATAAGACGAGGCCCGGTGATAGCTGAATCCCCGGGGGCTTAGAAGATTTTTTTTTCCTCGAATCAATTTGGAGGCTATGAGCCACAAGATTCGGGTTGTGCATCCCCTCTTATGCACACAATGGCCACGGTCACGTGCGAACACTTATACAAATCGACTTCTTGTCGTGAATGTTGCGGGGGCTACGGCCACGTTCATACCCTTTTGACTTCAGTTTCTGATGGAACCCTCGGCTCCGTCTAACTCCTCTACATATCGATTTCCGCCGCGACCTTGTATGGTCGCACGCGACAGCAGTTGCATTTTTACCAACATAGTCGACCCGTTCGACTGGTTTATTCCTAGTTTGTTGGGTGAGCTCGTGCAAAGAGCTGCCTCGACTACATCCTGCGTGGTTGCACCTAGAGTAGTCCCGTCCCTGCCAAGAACACGACATACTCACAGCGACGCCCATGCTCGCTCTCAGCAAGTCCGATCCGTCCGTCCGGGTCCTATCTAACTTGCGGAGCGCGCTCCTATGAGGAGCAACCATGACTACACCCAGAGTCGATGCACTCGGTGTAGTTTTGCCTTAAAGCCTGGCAATCGCGCGACGATGCTCGCGTTCTTTTCTAACAGTTTTAGACCCACGAGTTCGGGTTGTGGACAACTTGTTAGATAAGTTCCTACGTGGAGCTACGGCTACCCTCAGGGTCGTTGCACCCAGGGTAGTGTCTACTACTTACGCCTTGTAAGCCTGGATACCAATTCAGCCTAAGTGCATACACAAGTAGAGGCCTCAAAAGAAACCATGTATATAAAAGGAAGCGACTACTTGTTTTCAGTACCCTAATCCTGCATTACACTTTGCACTATGCATTCTGATACAGGTTGGGCCTCTAGGAGGTATATATCGAATTGCTCCTTGGTGCAGTCCACTGCCATGCCTTGAGCAAATATCTCCAGCTTCGCGCTCGGCAGGAAGGACTTCACGACTGTGAGGGCATTGTTGACGCACGTGACAGGTGCCTCGGAGAGGAACTTCATCACTTTCTTTGGGGTCTCGTGGAGATGCTCTAGCAGGGGCCGGGGGTGTGCTTCGCCTTCTTCTGGTGGATCCACCACGTCCACCAGCTCCCGGGCGGCCCCCCTGATGCCCTCGAGTTCTTCGCCCAGCGTCTTGATTCGCTGAAAGCTGTCGACGAACTGTTGCTCAGTGTCGCCGATCACCTTCTGAAGCCTCTCATGTCATCTGTACAGCGATAGAGCAGGTTCTTCACGTCAGTAAGTAGCTCTTCTTTACTGATTAAGATTCTCCTAAGCTCTGTGGTGGCAAGCTTTTCAGAAACCAGGTCGAGTCATACAGCGCAAGTACCCGAGGGAAGCAATGGTTTACCTTGGTGCGCCTTCTTCTGCTCCTTGAGCTGCTCCTTATGTGCCTCGAGCTCCTTCTTCTGCTTCTCGAGTTGTTGCTGGAGCTCGGCGTTGACCTTCTCAAGATGTACATTCTCCGTATTCTCGTCGTCAAGGCGCTTCCTCAGGGCAGCGAGTTCCTGACGGTCGCGGGCAAGGGTCTTCAATTCCTCTGCCTGCCTCCGGGAGTGGGCGATCACACTCTGCATAAAAAGGGGAAAGCCAGATTAGCAACTCGATATAGCCACCGGCAGAAAATGCTCCCGGGTCTTACCATGGTAAAGTCATGCGCCTTCTTGAGGATATCTACATTGTCATCCGTCAGTAGCGGGTCATCTGCCAGGTCGGTGGCGACGGCTTCCTGACTACCTGACCCAGCCAGCAGTAGCTCAGCGGGTCTCCCAGAGGCTCCCGTGACTTCTTCAGTAGGCAGCTGCCGCGCACCTGCAATCACAAATGTCCTCAGCATACAGCATGCGGATCCCGGTAGCTAGCCGAGGTGGTCAGACGCTCACCTGCGCCATCCGTTGGAGCGGCGCTAGGGGCCTCGACCTGTTTCTCGCCACTGGCCCCGGCCTCGACTTGTTGGAGCTCGGGAGGCGGCAGGTCGGGTAGTGTCGTGTCTGTCCCAGGGGCTGGCTCCGCGGGCGCTAACCCTTCGGGGGCTGATGCCTCGGGGGCTGACGCAGTGGTGACTGGCCCAGCACTTGATGATTCCTCCTGGGTCGAGGACCCGGGGGCTGGGGTAGTCGAAGCTGGCGTCAGCTGGAGGTCCGCGGCACTTGCAGCACTAATGAAGTCGAAGTTAGTCAACACATAAGTTGAAAGATCAGATCATTTGCTGTGCAACAAGCGGCAGACTTACAGTACAGATTTCTTCTTAATGGCTCTCTTCATCCGCATGGCCTGACGCGGCGTCTCCGTTGCTGGCAGCGGGGTTTCACCAGTTTGTGGCGCGGTCCCTACCACGGTGATGGTGACAGCGGCGGCGGCCGCCGGGCTCGTCCTTTCTTCGTCGGGCTCGGCCCGGGTGGAGGACGCGGAAGGACTGCAGGTGGATATTATAAGTAAAACTCAGCATTAAGGTACCACATTACAACAAACCAGTAGGCTCTTACCCGGTGGATTCGAGTTCTTGTGCTTTGCGTTTGTGCACCAGTCGATGGCCTTGCAGCACCAGCGGCAAAGCGCCGGTCAACTCCATGCTTTGCTCGGAGGAGTTGTCCCGGCGCGCTTCTCCTTCGGCTCCCTCCCTCGCCTACGAGCTCACGCCCTCGATGGACTCGCTGCTGCATTGAGCTGCAGCAAGTTGAGCCCTCTTGGCTTCAACGGCGGCAGTGGGAAGGAGGTGGTCTGGCCAAGGGATGTCAGGCCGCGGCGGGTAGCTGCGGTACAACTCTGTGTGTCCCTGCAGAGGGTTCTTCAGTTAGGTAATGGAGTAACAGAGGTTTCTTTCAGCAAAAAGAAGTCGAATACTTACTGGTTTGGGCGGATTTCGTGCGGAGAATAATGTTGGCACGTATGGCACGGCGTCCACGTCCAGCAGCACCCGCTGAACTCGCTGGAGCGCGGCTTCATCGGACAACTCCTCTGCGCACATGCGAGAGGGATCAGCGGGGCCGGTGTACTCGAAACCCAAGCGATGGCGCTGCTGGATTGGTTGGACACGGCCTTTGTAAAATGCAAACATGATGGAGGCACGGGTCAATCCTTTCTTCTTCTGTGCCTCTATGATGTCCAGCAGCTCTTTGACCTGATCCATCTCCCAGCCGGAGGGTTCGAGATTCCACTCTCCCCTCACTACAGGTGGTTTGTTCGACTTCGTCGGGAGGTGGGGTGCATGGTTCTCGATGTAAAACCACTAGTTCTTCCATCCAGGAAGGTTGGAGGGGAATTTGTATGAGAGATATTTGTCGCCGGCCTGCTGACGCAGTTGGATGCCGGCGCCCCCCACAATGGAAAGGTTCTTGGAGGTAGGCTGTGGTTTGAGGCGGAAGAGGAAGCGGAAAAGATCCCAGTGGGGTTCGATTCCAAGAAAAGCCTCGCAGTAATAGATGAAAATTGCAATGTGGAAAATAGAATTGGGGTTGAGATGATGAAGCTCAAGCCCATAGTAAAATAGAAGGCCTCGGAAGAAGGAACAAGAGGGGAGGGCCAATCCCCGTTCGGCAAAATGGAGAAATGTGATGATTTCGTCAACATTTTCCATGGGAAAAGGTTCACGGTAAGAGGGGCGCCAATTGACAAGGTTCTTTTCTTGCAGCAACCCCTCGGAAACTAGGTTCTTAAGATGGTTGAGGGAGCACTTACTGTGTGTCCACTCCGTGGTCGAAGGCTGTGCCTCCTTCTTCTTCCCCTTGATCTCTGCTTTCTTGGGCGCCATCTCCAATTCGCTGGCCACGAGATGCTCGGGGGCTGCGGGGAGAGGGGCGGGGAGATTGGAAGGGGAGGATTTCTGTGGAGAGGTGGCGGCGGCGTCTGGCTCTGTTTGGGTATTTTGGCGGTTCTTGGCAAAATGCGGATTGAAAGCACAGTTTTTTCCCTACTGTTGTCGTGGGGTTAAATAACCAGCAGGGTGGGGAAAAGTTAGTGTTCCGAAGTTCAAGGGTCATTTTTTGGGAATATTCCGAATATGAGAGGTCATTTGGTGGGCTGTTTGGGTTAAATATTCGATTAACCATTTTTTCAGGGCTAGTTAGCCCGAAAAAAGGGGTTTTTCGGGTTGATGATCTAGTTTCCATCAAGTGTATCATCATTTTGGTAATTTTTTAAGTCATCATTTTTAGCCTACATGCCACGGTTTTTAGATCCTTATCTCCATATTTGTGGGATTTGGATTTAAGGCTCGGGGGCTGCGGGGTACGTGGCATCGACTACTTATTTTTTAAATTTCTTTGACGGATAAAGAGGATTACAGACAAAGGGGACCCTCAGCCTGATTCTCCAATTCAACCTAAGGCTCGGGGGCTACTCCATATGGAGTGCGATTTTTCAAATCGCACGCCATGTTGAAAATAAAAATTAGGGGCATGAGCACCTCATAGCTTCGATGCAGACAAGCAAGTACTCAAAGAAGGACTTCAAGGTGAAGCTTCAGAAGAAGTCGAAGACCGCTTCGAAAGTACTCGATAAGCCTGCAGTACTCAGCTACGAAGAGCTCGGGGGCTTGTCAGACCCGAGGCCACGGGACTGGGTACATAACGTAGTTTAAAGAGGTCTAAGAGATTAAGTCCATCTTATCTCTTATTCGTCTTGTTTATCTCTTATTTATTCCGTTTAAATAGGAGATAAGGCTAACCAATACAGGGGGAATCCACTCGAGATATGTTCTGGTACGATTCCTCAGCTTGTGTTGGTTAGTATCTTTGTAACCCTGGCCTCTCGGATATATAAGGGAGGGCAGGGACCCCTCTCAAAATATGATCTCTAGGTCATTCTACACCAAAGGCAATACAAACCACCATACAGGACGTAGGGTGTTACACATCTTGCGGCCCGAACCTGTCTAAGTTCTGTGTTCCTTGTACCTTCGAGTTCCTGATCTCGGCGTCTCCTCACCCAAAACTTACCACCTTGGGTATATCCCTCAGTGGGCAGCCGGTTAAACACCGACACTGAGCACCTCCAACACCATTTTGATATGTTCAACATGTTCTTCAATGGTGCAGCTGTATATCAATATATCATCAAAATAAACTACCACAAACTTCCCAATAAAAGCTCTCAAAACATGATTCATTAAGCGCATGAAAGTGCTAGGTGCATTAGTTAAACCAAATGACATCACCAACCACTCATACAATCCAAATTTTGTTTTAAAGGCTGTTTTCCATTCATCTCCTTCCTTCATTCTAATCTGATGGTATCCACTACGTAGGTCAATTTTAGAGAAAATAACAACACCACTAAGTTCGCCAAGCATGTCATCAAGCCTAGGAATTGGATGATGATAACGGATAGTGATATTGTTAATAGCTCTACAATCAACACACATTCTCCAAGTACCGTCTTTCTTTGGAACAAGAATAACAGGGACAGCACAAGGACTAAGACTTTCACATACATACCCTTTGTCAAGTAGTTCTTGCACTTGTCGCTGAATTTCCTTGGTCTCTTCTGGGCTGGTGCAGTACGGTGGTCGGTTTGGAAGTGAAGCTCCTGGAATGAGATTAATTTGATGTTCAATCCCACGAAGTGGGGGTAGGCTAGTAGGCACCTCCTCCGGAAAAACATCATCAAAAGCCTGCAGCACATTAGAAACAGCACTAGGAAGAGAGGTCATGTCGTTAGCAGTAAGAATTGCATCCTTGTACAGCAGCACAAAGTGTGTTATGTTTGGATTTTCTCTCATCTCTCTCATTTCAAATTTTGTAGCTACAACGACCATGCTTTTCCTCTCATTCTCCCTTTTTCCACTCATGTTTGGATTGTGGCTCTCGCTCAGCGATTTGTGGACAGCACTAGTATCTTTCTTTTTCCTCTCACTCCCACTCATTTTCTTTTGCATGTTGGCTGCTATGATTTGAGTGGGACTCATGGGCAGTAGCTTAACACCTTTCCTGTGCCACCTAAAAGCATATGTGTTGGCATAGCCATCATGTGCAGCACGCCTATCAAATTGCCACGGCCTCCCCAACAGCAAGTGACAAACTGTCATAGGCACTACATCACACTCAACAGTATCGGTGTAATCATGTATGCTGAAAGTAACTCTCACCATATGTTGCACCTTGACATCTCCACAATCACTGAACCATTGGACATGATAAGGATGAGGATGTTTTATCATGGTCAATCCCAATTTCTCACACATTTCTTTGCTAGCAAGGTTATGGCAGCTACCACCATCAATTATCAGCTTGACCAATTTATTGTTCACCTTGGCTTGGGTATGAAATAGGTTGAATCTCTGTTCGTGTTCTTCATCTTTGATCTGAACACTTAATGTCTTGGTGACCACAATAGTACTACCTGCCTCAAAAGTGTAGTTCTTGTAGTCACCATCTTCAACTTCTTGTGTACCAACACACTCATCATTTCCAACAACTAGTTCACACTCATCTTCACTAGCTGAATCATATTCTCCTCCTTCTGTGACAATCACAACTCAATTGTTAGGACAATCCTTCATGACCTGTCCTCTGCCCAAGCACTTAAAACATTGAATTCCACTACTCTTTGAGGTAGAACCTGCTGGAGTATTGGACTTTGATGATGTTTGCCTAGCAGATTTCTCTACATTTGGCGATACATTTGACTTTTCAGCAGCAGCACAACGAACATTAGAGTTGGAGCTTGCACCGGATGAAAATATGTCTCGTCCCAAGTCAAACCTTGCAGGTTTTAGAGCACTTGATGATGCCTTCGAGCTGAAAGTTGATTGCTTGCTTGGTTTAGCATCATCATGCAATTGCCTCTCAGCCTTTTGTGCAATGTGTACTAGCTCCACCACATTATTGTAGGTCTGAAATTCCACAACTCGTTTGATTGGCCTGTTCAAACCGGAGAGAAAACGTGCCATGGACTGCTCTTCATCCTCATGTACATGAGCTCTAATCATGGCCTGCTCCATCTCTTTGTAGTATTCTTCCACGGACTTGCTTCCTTGCTTCAAATTCTGCAGCTTGTCAAAGAGTTCACGTTTGTAATGTTTTGGAACAAAACGTGCTCTCGTTTCCCTCTTCATTTCAGCCCATGTTGTCACTGGAAGTTCATCATTCTCCTCTCTTTGGTTCTGAATTTGCTCCCACCAAATGAAAGCATATCCATCAAAGTCAAGTGCAGCCATATGCACCTTCTTTTCCTCTGAATAATTATGCACACGGAATATTTTATCAACCTTCAACTCCCATATGGGATATGCATCGGGATCCGATGTGCCTTCAAATTTGGGCATGCTGAATTTTAGCTTCCCAAACTTCTCTTCATTGAGCTGATCATTGTTGATACTGTGACAAGGATAAAATTTGTTATTGAAATGTAATTTGAACGTGTCTTGATCCCCTATTTCAGCTGCACTATCATCACCACGCCCACGGTCTCTTCCTCGACCAAAAACATCACCACCTCTTCCTCCACCACGCCCTCACCCATGGGCATTCCTCCTTGCTTGCTCTTCCCGCTGCAACCGGGCTGCATATTCCTCATCGGTCTCATCTAGCTCTTCTTCATGAGTGCCTGCAGCACCACTTGCCTTCAAAGCCTTCACAACCTCAGCAACCATGCTTGCTTGAATTGAGTTCATGTTGTCAGTGAGTTGTGTGTTGAAATCTTTCACAAGCTGTAGGAGTTGCTCTTGTGTGACAAGTTTTGTTGCTCCTCTTCTGCTCCTCCTGCCATGGTTAGTAGGAGCAAAAGAATAATTCTAGTATGTGGCTGTGGTGGGAATCACTCAATCTCACCTCCTCTTACCAATGAAGTTCTTATGTGTCCTTGTTGAATTTGCGAGCTGTACACAAACCTCGGTGGTGGTAGACACGACAAAAGGTGATGAATTAAGCGAAATCAAAGTCACAGTTCATCCTAAACATAGGCTTATATGTGGAGCTTGGAAGGTTATATGTGTGGGATGCGATCTGAAACTTAAAGATATTGTAAAGTTAAGTAATAGTCCAACCAAGAACAAAGCTTAGTTTCTGAACTGACTCACACGCAACGATATAAGAACTTGTTGCAGCCAAGGAAATGAGCAAAACTGAAATTTTTATTCAAGAACAAAGCTCAATGCTGCACAAGCTATAGAGAGAGGCTAGCTGATTGCTCACATAAATGAAAGGGCTACAAGATTTGCACAAATGATGACTATATGTGAAACTGAGATAATATGAAGTAAAGTCACTGAATGTGGTGATCTCAGCACTTGATATATATTTTTTTTGTTCTTTTCTTTCTTTTTCTTTTTTTTTGATTTTTTTTTTTTGCTATTGAGATCAGCACACCAAAGGATGCATGACGTATTGGTGTTCAAACAATACTTCAGTTTCAACAATGAGCAAAGCCCATAAGCAATAACCTACACCTAGTCTCAATAGGTTCAAGGTTTTCACAAAGGACGGTCTGGTGTATTACTAATTCAGATTGAATCCAAAACAGGTCTTGAACAAAGTGCAAAACAATGCACACAGTTTTCAGCAATCTGAAATTTCAAGAACAGTGGGGACTGAAAGTTTTCATAGACAAATCAGTACCAGACATTCTGATTCACAACACAAGCACACAATTTTCTGATAGAGCTTTGAGTAACCTTTCCAACAAGCTCAGGAACACTAAAAATGGATTTCGTATGCGAAAGTTATGCTTGTTTTGGTGTATGGTGCCCAAATTCCAGATCTGACTGCGAAAACATTTCGGGATGAAAGTTGACCTGAACAAGAACACAAAACAAAGGGGAAAACACAAGTCTTGATTGGGAACAAATGGGAAGAACTAATCAGAGGCGGAAAATGAAGGGAAACACAAAGATTCAGCAACCAAACTCGATCTATTGCACTAGAACTTAACCAAACTCACTGAAATTTCAGATCGGGTTATGGGTAGTGGATTTTTTTTTGGTATATTCAGTTTAGGAATGTAAACAACAAGGGGGCAAAGATCCTACCAAGGAAACCGTAGCTCTGAATACCAAGATGATGTGGGGGCTTGCCCAATCTTCTCATCGTAAGATCTAGGGATAACTTGACCCGTGCAACCTGACGAACCGATGGCACCAACAGCTGCTCGAACAGCCACCTGTGACAAATGATTTCGCCCAACCACACACTTAGGTCGATGCCTAATGTGACCTACACAAGGTAGAGGCAATGCTCTTGCAAATCACAAGGAAACACAAGAACAAATGGTAGAGAAAACTCCCAATCCTCAAGGGGGCAGCAATGGCACAACCCTAAGGATAAGAGCACCTGGCTTCTCTGTTTTTCTGAGTTCAATTCGTGGTCCCTCTTTCAAAGAGGTCCAGTTGAAAATTCGTGTGTCTGGAGCAGTCTTCACTTAAACAGGCACAACTCTCTCCTTAGAGATCCAATGGATGCGCTGTTTGTTGCATATGAAAGTAGACTTCAAGTGCTTTTCATCCATATATAATACTTGGGGTAGGACCTCCTAGAATGGTATAGAATACGCTAGTAATTTGAAAGTCAGAATCTGTGCATAAGCGCACCAACTCCAACTTGCTCCCTTTGGTCCCCTTTGGTGTCAACTCAGCATGTCCTTGACTTGTGATTCAAACCTGAGAACAAGTAATGTACCTCCATTAGGTAGTACATGATTCTTATGAGAGGCATGTTCATAATCATTAAGGAAAAGATTCACCTCATGTTGTAGTTGTTTCGCTTTGGCCCGAGTCATTGGTCTCTCATAAGTATAGTCACGAGGTTGAGGATCTTGTTCAATATTCTTCAATGGAATACCATGAGATATGTCCTCATCACCACGTGTACCTTAAAGTGTCACCGCTTCGAGGCACCAAGTTAATGGGAAGCTAGCTCCTAGGTTTGTTGGACCGTACCCGATCATTCAAAGCATCGGCGAGTTGGCATACAAGTTGAAACTACCAGAAGAACTTGCTGGGATACACCCAGTATTCCACGTTTCTCAACAAGGCAAATGCTTGCGAGTGCCAGATGAGACAATACTGCCAGAGGCAGTAGACTTGCAAGAAACACTTGAGTATGTGGAGTATCCCGTAAAGATACTAGCCCGGGTAGACAAGGAGACTAGGAGGACCACTATACCCTATTGCAAGGTCCTTCGGAGTAACCACACAGAACAGGAAGCCACTTGGGAAAAGGAGTCCGATCTAAAGGAGAGGTGCCCGCACCTTTTCGAGGACAAGGTAAACCTCTAATCTCGGGGATGAGTTTCTCCCGGAATATTGTCAATGTTCAAAATTCTGAAATTTCAAAAACATTTCATGTATGTGCCTTAGCTAGTTCCAAATAGTAGTATGAGTTCCCTCCATTTCGAAATCGTAGCAAATTCAACGTAATTTTATTTAAACCAAGTACCATTAAGATGTTAGTGTGATTATTTGAAGTCTCTTGGATTTAATTGCAGATTATCTTGTTTGGATTTGTTGATTGGATTTTACTTGAATTGCTTCCAAATTTATTTGATTCAATTGAGTGGAATTTGAATTTGAATGGGCCATTCAAATTCAAATTCAAACCCTAATCACTTTAACCACCATGGGTCGAAACCTGACATGAGCACAGCCCATTGGCCCACGAGCACACGGCCCAGCCCAGCTCTTCTCCTCTCCTCCCTTTCTTCCCCCGTGTAACGCAGCCCGCAGGCCGCGGCCCAGCCCAGCCGGCCGGCCTCCCTGCAGCGCCCCTTCACCTTCCACCTGGGGCAGCTGACAAGTGGGGCCTGCTTGTTAGCTTTCCCTTCCTCCTCTTGCCGCTCACCCCCGCAGCTCTCCCGACCTCGCCCCGCTCGCTCCGCCCCGTGAAAAGTGCCCAACCACTGCGCCGCCTTTTCTCTTTTCCCTTCCGCTGTGGCCCCTGCTCGCTCGCGTAACCGGCCTGCGCCGCACCCCACTTGTCCCTCGCTCCATGACACGGGAGTGAAACCGTCGCGCCTCCCGTGTCGGCCACCAAGCCGCGCTGCACCGCCGTGATGCCGCCACGCGTCCCAGCCTGGATGTCAAGAACCCCCGGCTGCAACCGCTCCCCAAACCCTAGCGCCGAGTACAAGAGCCCTAGCCGCTCCCCAAACCCTAGCAGCCCCTTATTTTCCCCTTCCCCCGTCACCGCACCAGCAGAGGAGAAGAAGAGGAAGAGGAGGAGGGCCAGCACAAGGAGGAGAAGGCCGTCGCCGCACCGGAGCTCCGCCAGGCCGGTGCCCGTACAATGACCATGATGAAGCCGCGCGCCCTGCACGGCCCCAACCTGCCTGCACCAGCTCGTCACCACTGCAAACACATCGCCAGCAAGCCACCGGTGAGTGTCGCAGCCACCGCTCTTCCCACTTTCCTCCCTCGTGCTGCCGGCGATGCTGATGAACCCTCCATAGCCGGCCTTAGGACCCCCTTTCTCCCATCCGGCCGCCGTGCCGCTTTTTGTGCAGGGACCCATCGCGCTGCAGCGCACCCCGCAGCCGTCGTCGCCCTCCGCCATCGCGTCGTGTTGCGGGCCCAGGATGCCGGTGCCCCACGCACGGCACGGCCATGCCACGGCCCTGGGAGGCCAGGACCCGCATGCGTGCGCCCCCGCACCCCAATGCCAAGCTGAGCCCCAGCCTCGCCGTGCCGCGCCACGACCTCACCACGACCTTGCCGTGCGCGACGACCACACGACGCGGCCGCGACGTCGCGTTCATGTCGTGGCCAAGCCCCTCGGTCATTCCCTCGAACATGCACGATGCACGCCACACACTGGCACTCGGTCATTCCCTCTCAGTAATTCCCTCTCGGTCATTCCCTCAAACACGCACGACGCACGCCACACACTGGCACTCAATCATTCCCTCTCGGTAATTCCCTCTCGGTCATTCCCTCGAACACACACGACACATGCCACACATTGGCACTCGGTCTGTGACACCCTAGGTGTCAAAATCATAAAATATTAGGAAAGGATGTAAAATGTATATATTAAAATGTGTGAAATTTGAGTGTATATGTGAAAATAAGGACTTGTGTGTAATTATTTCAAAAATATGAGTCCTTTTGTGTAAAATGTTTGAATTACAAAGGTAACTCTTAAATTTCACTAGGGGTCAAAGTGTAAAAATGTTTGTTATCATTACATTACCTGAACTTGCAATTAAGTCCAAAAATATATGAAATTTATCTAACTTAGGACAAAAACTTTGAAAAGTTTAAGTTGAGTCCAAAGTTTTAAAATAAAGCTCCATCCCTTGAGTTTTTGTGGTTGGACCCTAAATAGAAGTTGTAGGGTTTAAAAAGTTCTACAACTTTTATTTTGACCGTTTTCCCATTTAAGCTTTAGAACAGTGGAAAATTTAGGTTTACAGTGAGGTCCCTAGAATTTCTAAAATCTCACAACAGCCCCTGGCGCCCCCCTGTTCTTCTTCCTCCTCTGTTTCCCCTCTGCCGTGCGATTGCGCCGCCGTAGGCCGTCGTGCCGCGCTGCCTAAGGCTCTCACCTACCACCCCTGACCCCCACGCATTGCCCCCGAGCCCGCCCACCGCCTCCTCTCCTTCCTGCTAGCTTTCCCCGATCGCGCCACACTGCCGCCCGAGCCGCCAGCAGCTGCTTGCCGTCGCCGCCGCTGCTCACCGTCGCTGCCACTCTGCTGGTGCCATTTTCTACTCTAGTAGCTCCCCTGCGTCGCCTCTAGGCCGGCCGCCGCTCTAGCTCCTCCCCTCTGGCTCTTCCCCGCGCATGCCACGCCGCCCCGCCTCTGCTCGAGTTCTGCCCGGCCGCCACCTTGCCGTCGTCGTGCCTAGCCCCCGTGTGTGCTTCCCCACCTTTCCTTGCTGGTATAAAACACTCAATAGCTTCCAACTCCCTCCATTTCGCTCTCTCCGGCACTCGCATTCCACATCGAGCGTTGAATCCACCGTCGCCGCTCGAGCTCTTCTCCGGCGACCTCTCTGCTCACCGTGGGCAGACCTCCCCAGCTCCTCCCGATCCACGACAGCCCCTCCTCTAGCTTCGCTGTGATCTCGTGAAGCTCACCAGCACCTCCATCACCACCCTTAAGCACTGCATCCACCTCACCGACGAGCTCCCCCTTCGCCGCCGTTCTGGGTCGCCGTGGGAACGCGTCTTTCCGACCGTCCTAGCTCCCGACAAGCCGCTCAGGAGAACTGCCTCGACCCCCTGAAGCTTTTCCCCTACCTCCGATCCACCATCGGTGAGCCGCCACGCTGGAACGCCGCCGCCGTGATCAAGCTCCATCGCCGCCGCCTCGGTTCACCGCCGTTCCACCCCCTCCGGTCACCCTCGACCTGCACATCACCCCCAGCAAGGTTCGCCCTAGTTCCTTGAACCTTCCTGGTCGGTTCCCCCTCACCGCCGGCGACCGCCGTCGCTGAAATTTAGCCGGCACATCTCAGCCTGTTTGTCCCGATGAGCAAGGACCCAATTGCATTGATTTGAATCTTCCCAAGGGCCTGGCTGCAAGATTTCAGTCCCTCCCCTCAATTCAAAATCAGTGATCTTTAGAAATTAGTAGAAATTTCAAAAAAATGCCAAACCAGTTTTATTTGAATCCTTGAAGTAAATTCTACAACTTTTGTTACTAGATTTTGGTTTGAAACCAAATACTTTTTGACTTAGTTTAAAACATAACAAAAGGGTATCTTGAGCATAACTTGTGCATGCTAGCTCGAATGTTTGTGATTTTTGATGTGTAGCCTGTTTACGGTATGAGTAAGCTTGTGTGTAAATTTCAAGTACAATACCGAACTCTAGCTTAAATTAATTAGAACTTATGCAAATCAAGCTTAAAATGGTTTAAATTCATTCAAGCATGCTACTAAGGTTTTTATGCTTAATTCTTTTTACCATATGAGGTTCTGTAGTTGAATAGTTCATAGTAAAATTTTCAAGATTTATAGCACTGATTTTCTTAAGGTTTAGATTTAAACTTGAAGTTTGAACTTAATTCAAATACTTTAGTTTCTGTTTTCAGAAAATTATGAAAAACTCATAGTAAACTTACCTGCTAGAAGTAAGCCTATCCACAAAAATTCAAGGCCATAGCCTTTGTGGATTTCAAAATAAAAATCAAACTTGGTAACTTAATTCAATTAAATCAATTCATTTGATAATTGAATCAAAGTACACATGGTAAATTTGACTTCAAACTTCCTACTTTATGAAATTATGTTTGTCAATTGGTTGGATTGCAACTTTATCATGAAATAAAAGCATGAATATTTCTCAATTATAATGTTTGCATATCATATAGACTCGACCACTCTCGCTGACGGAGACTACCAATTGATCCTAGAACGAGAAAGGGATAATTCTGAAGACCCCGGGAACATTATCGGAGATATAACTGAAGCCCCAAACCCCGGTTCAGGAAGTTTTAATATTGACATCTCTGACCCCAACCCCACCAACGAAGGCAAGCCCCGGACATAAACCGCTATTTTACTACACTGCAATTTATATATCTATATATATATATATCTACTTTTGCATTTAAGTTTCCAGGAATTGTAATGAAATCCTAGTTGCATATTCCTAGGAACCTATGTATTGAATACTAGAAACAGAGTCCGACTAGCCGCTAAGCTAATAGGACTGGTAGAAGTCGAGTGATTCCCTGTCACTCGCGAGCTTTATAGGAGTTGCAATATTTACATTTCTGCAAGCACTATAAGGATGACAAACGGGGTTGTGATTATGATCATGATTCATGACCTTGGTAAAAACCCCGTCTGTGTTGATAAAAGTTGCTAAGGTTGCAGTGTGTGGTAGATGTGGTTAAGCGTTTGAAAGTACTAGCAACATGCCGCGAAATATGGTAAGCGGTAAGCCTAGTACCCAATCGGCCCGAGGAGTGGACATATCCCCCACCACTCGTAATTTGGTTTTTCGCACATGCACCGACGTGCGGGAGTATGTTCTGCAGCGGATGAGAGTACGTCCTACAGTCACGCACACCGTAGGAGTATGTTTCACACAGGCGGACAGGAGTACGATCATGTAGTCGCGCTACAGACGTACATCCTGCACATTGGATGTGCGTATGGTCCTACAGTCGCTTGTGGTGGCACTGATCCACGAGTCGGAATGAAAGGCAAACGGTTGCTTTAGAACGATCATTGGACGTTCCAAGCGTGTGAGTTAGGTTTGCCTTGCAAGGTTGTGAAATTCGATTCAAAATCGTCCGTTTCTCGTGGCGATTGAGACTGCTTGATCCCTTTGCCACATAGAGTAAAAGAGCAACCTTATGGTTATCAAAGATGATGTTTGTTTAAAAGATTCTACCATGCTTGAATAGTTATAGTTGCTTACCTAGAATGGATAATCAACTAAAACCTGAAAGCTAAAATTTGAAAGTAAGGATCTACTCTTTGTTGCTTTTCAGCTCAAAACTATACCCAGAACCATTAAAAGCCTTCATAGTCTAGTTACATGGCTAAGTATACCATGAAACGGGTAAGCCTTGCTGAGTATTAGCATACTCAGCCTTGCATTGTGACTTTTGTTCCAGGTATTCCCCCTGAGGACTCTACTCTGCCACTTCTCCTGGTGCACATCACCTACCATTGAGAACGGCAGGTCCTGTAGGTCATGTAGGATCTATTCCTTCCCACCAAGAACCTCGCCGCCAGCAAGAACACATAGGACAGACACGCCGGCCGCCATCGTGGGATGTCAAGGACAAAATTGCAATTTAACTTTCTATTTTAAGGACCCTTATGCTTAAACCCGAGGGCCTCTCTGTAAACTCATCTTGCAGTTCTTGTTTATAAAGGTTGTCAACTTGTAAAATCCATAGGAATGTGTAGAAAAATCAAAAAATTGCCAAACTAGTTTTGTTAGAATCTAGAAGTATAATTCTACAACTTGTGTTAATAAAGTCTGGTTTGAAACTAGATACTTTTTGATTTATTTTAAAGTTTAACAAAAGGGTAGTTTGAGCATAACTTTTATATGCTAACTCCATTGATGATGATTTTTTATGTGTAACCTGGTTATGTTATAAATAAGCTTGTGTGCAATTTTCAACTACAGTACTGAACTCTAACTAAAGTTAGTCTAAACCTATGCAAATTAAGCTTGAAAGGGGTTTAGATTTAATTAATTATACAACTAAGGATTTTATACCTAGATCTTTTTACTATGTGATGATCTACCATGGAATGATTTATAGTAAATATCCTAGAAATTTATAACACTGCTTACATAAGGTTTGAATTTAAACCAACATTTAAACTAAAATTCAAATACTCTAGTTTCTATTTTTAAAAAATTTTAAAAAATTCATAGTAAGCCTATCCACTAGGAATAAGCTTACCCATAAAAATCCAGGATCAGAACCTTTATGATTTTCAAAATAAAAATCCAACTATTCAAATTACTTCAAAGAAATTTAATAAATATGATAATCAAATTGAGATACAAATAGTAGAATTGGATCCAACCCCCTTGTTTCATGAGTTTATGTTTCTTAATTTATTGGATTGCAACTTTATTGTGAAGTAAAATCCTTAACTCAAGAACCATCTAATCAAATCCTTGCATATCATGTAGAGTCAACGACACTCGACGACGGAGACTACGAGCTAGTCCCGAAAAACGAGCTAGGATTTTCTGAAGATCCTGCGAACATTGTCGAGACTATAGCTGAAGCCTCAAACCAAAGTTTGGAAGTCTCTGACATCACTGACCCTAGCCCCGCTCAAGAAGGCAAGCCCCGTTGCATAACCCAGTATTTCAATTTACTACAATTTTATACTTATATATTATATCTCGCATTAAGTCTAGGAGTTGAAATGGAACCCTAGATGCATTGATACTAGGAACCTATGTATTGTGCCTGAGTCCTTATCAATTAGATGCTCTACTAATAGGACCGGCCGAAGTCGAGTGATTTCCTGTCACTCTCGCGATATAGGAGTTGAATGTTTACTATTCTGCAAGTACCATAAGGATGATAGACGGGGTCATGTGCTGTATCATGACTCGGAAGGTTACCCCGTCTATGTTGATAAAAGTTGATAAGATCGCAGTGTGTGGTAGTGGTGGCTAAGCGTTTGAAAGTACTAGCCACATGCCGCGAAATATGGTAAAGCGGTAAGCCTAATAACCAATCGGCCCGAGGAGTGGACATACCTCCCACCACTCGTAATTTGGTTTTTCTCACGCACCGATGTGTGGGAGTACGTTCCGCACAACGGACAGGAGTACGGTCATATAGTCGCGCTACAGACGTATGTCCTGCACAATTGGTGTGCGTACGGTCCTACAGTCGCTTGTGGTGGCCATGTTCCACGAGTCGGAATGAAAGGCAAACGGTTGCTTCAGAACTATCGTTGGATGTTCCAAGCGTGTGAGTTAGGTTTGCCTTGCAAGGTTTGGAAATAGGATTCAGAATCGTCCGTTTCTCGTGGAGATTGAGACTGCTTATTCCTTCTGCCACATAGAGTAAGAACAATAACCATTATGGGATAAACTGGTTGGATGCTAAACCATACCTTGTTTGTCTAGTATAGGTGCTAACCTAGAATGATTAATGAAACTAGAACCTAACAGCTAAAATATGAAAGTTAATTCATATTCTTTGTTGCTTTTCAGCTGAAATTAAGCCCAGAACCATTTCAAGCCTTCATGAGTCTAGTTACATGGCTAAGTATACCATGAAGCGGTTAAGCCTTGCTGAGTATTAGTATACTCAGTTTTGCTAGTGAAATTTTCAGGTATGACCTTCGAGAACCCCACGGATAGTACGGCATGGCCAACCTTTGTTCCGTTCGGCTGGTCCGTGGAGTGGGATCCGTCCCCGGCTGGCAGTGACCCTCCTGAATGACTCCATACTTCAGGCTTAGTGTGGTGTTCACCTCCGCGATGAGTGTAGTCGCGTGTTAATCTCCTTCCACTGTAAACCTGGACAAGCTGTTTAGCTTGTCGTTTTAAACAATATTTGTATAAGTTTACCTTAAGTTTGAAACAGTTTGTAATAATGTTTAAGCTTCTGTAAATTAAAAGTTGGTGAGCTGTTATGTGATTGTAAAGTCGCCTTTGTGCGAGGTAAACCTGCTTCGATCCTATTGAACCGTGGTTGTATCGGGCGGAGACCCGACAGACCAATGGGTTGTTCCGTTTGAAGTGCGTTGAGTTAGTATCGGTTGTATAGCGATGACTAGCGCACTTGAGCCGGAATAATTCAGGTGGTTCTGCCACAGCTGGTATCAGAGCTGTAGGTTTACTCTTACAACTGCAGCAGCTTCTAAAAAGTGTTTTCAGGATAAAAATTTGCTAAACAAATGAATTTACAAAGTGCGTTGGATCCGTTAAGGTTGGTGTTTAGATCGTAAAGCCCTAGGGACTTATATGGGGATAATCAGGTGGCTATTGATATATATATGTATAGGATATAATTCTAACTTGCAGCACTACTTTCGGTCAGAACTTAAATTCATGCACAACCCAACTTTACTTTCTGTAACAACACCTTCGATGGTGAGGTAAGAAGGTAAGGATCCTCAGCCAACTGAGGGAGCTTGGCCTTCCCGTCAGTGATGCGAACCGAACGCTGTTTCTCAAGCAGTGGCCTACTTGAGATGCTGCCAATATACCAACTTTGGTTGATTATATTGGGAGTATATGGTTCGGCGCAGGGTATGACGATCGCTGTTCATACCCCCACATTTTGCGGTACCCCCATGAATACGTTCTTTTAACGACATATGTTAACGTTGTCTGTACGGCGGTAATGGTACGGATGTTGTTTCTATAGTGAACAGTATTATTTGGGGACGCTTTCATGTCATGCTGTCATGAAAGGTTCATGTTATATATATGTGGTCTTTTGTAGGTACACTAACCACGATTAAGAGGTTAGGACGGATAGGACTTATCGACTAGTTATTAGGGAGAGACGTATGTGTTACACCACCGAAATTAACCGCGTAAGTCCGAAGATATTCGGCAGTTGTTTTGGTTGCGAGGTCAAATAGAACGTGCATGCATAATCCATCATCAAATACACGAATGCAATGTATGTTTTGTTCTTTTAAGGACATATAGCGTGTTGTTTATCTTTAGTATGGGTCAATAGGATTCTTGTGGTAGCTTTAGTTGAGTACCTTAAGCATCCATCGGATTTCCAGTCTTTGCTGTTATCAGAATCGATTGTCTCGTTCCATTTACCTTGTGAGTTCTCGGCAGGGTAAATATATCTCACCATTTGCATTCTTGTTGCAAATGGCGGCCCCTTCCAACGTCTTTTGGGATCACGCAGGGCATTTTCACACTAATGCCTTGCACTGGGAGGGTTTTCCCCGTCTTTTATGGGAATCTCTAAGTTTGTTTTTCTACACCGAGCCCCCACAGTACGACGGAGTGGAGCATCAGGAAGAAGGGGTTCCTCGATGCCGAGTCAAAATGACTATCCCTCAACATCCTTTCCGCTCCTAGTGGCAGCCCATCGAGGTCGATGTGGTGGGCTATCATTTAGTTGACACTATTGAGATTGCAGCTTTGGAAGCCATCCACCTCTTCTGCAACCAGCATCCTATGGAAGTTGCAGGGTATCCCATCTGTCTATTCCCTGCAATAGATTCCAGTGACCCTGAGTGGAATTTTCGGATAGCCCATTATGGTCACATGTTGGGAGACTCAGCTGAAGAAACGCTCCGAAGTACTATCAAGTTCATGAATGTTCCGCATCACTATCAACTTCTGCTACGCCGCGGTATGGGTCAGTTGACCAGTATCGTGCAAGGTCACTATAGGAATGAGGACTGACAAGTCACCCAGATAGAGCAGCTTCAAGCTTTGGTGACAGAGAAGGAGGAAATTATCGCTGCAAGAGAGGAGACCATTCTTCACCGGGAGGATCAGATCAATAAGAGTGATGCAATGATCACTCAACGCAACACGATCATTGAGTTTCTCCACGAGCAGATCCACGACCTTATCCTTGAGGTCGATGATGCCCATGCTCACATCGACGAACTCCAGCAGCAGCTAGTACCTCCTGCTGTACCTGTAGCCCCTGAAGGCGGAGAAGAAGACCCGGAGGAAATCGAAGGAGTTTCCGATCTCAACTTCGAGCATGGAGATCCAGAACCTAATCCTCAGCCAGATCATTCCTCTTCCAGCAGCCAGTCCTCCGTGGGCAACCTTGACGATTTTTAGTTTATCCAAATCGTCGATATCTTAGTTGTAAATAGTGGTGTGATATAGGTCGTGAGTAGATTACCTAGACTTAGAGCCGCTTGTTGTAATATATGCAGCATGTATACGTATAGTTTGACCCGTGACCGTTGAACCACCCTGAGGTAAGACGTTAAGGACCACCAGTATCTGCGATGTAATCTAAGCCTCATTTTCTGTTATTTTGTTCAATATCTTTGCATCTAAAATGAGTTGGTTGAATGGAATATGTGAACTACATATCTGTTTAGCAACAGTATATCATCTGATAATAGGAGTAAGAATATGGTTGATAATGGATATCTCCTTTGTTTCAGATGGTTGGAGCTACTCGTGGAACCCCGGAAGGTTTCCGGCCAGACCAAGCTAGCGGTTCTCAGCAACGGCACCAGCCCCGCCAAATCTAGCCGAGGTTATGGCCCGACAAACAGAACTCCTCAACCAGCTAGTGTAGGCTCAGATGGGCCAATTTTATCACTAGTCCCGAGGTCGTGATGAACCCCCATCGGCCAGTTATCAAGATTTTCTCAGCACCCAGCCTCCATTGTTCCATAAGGCAGACAAGCCCCTCGACGCTGATGCTTGGCTCCGCACCATCGAGTACAAGTTTGCACTATAGTCTGCCCCATGTTCAGATGAGAATAAGGTGCTCTTCGCAGCCCACAACTTCGCAGCACTGCCCGTATATGGTGGGATCATTACCATGCTATGCAGCTGACTGGTCATGTCATCACATGGGATGAATTTCGGACCGCTTTTCGAGCGCACCACATTCCCGAAGGACTCATTGAGCGAAAGCTCAATGAATTTCTGAATCTGACTCGGGGAACCCGCACCGTCATACAATATGCACAAGTCTTCAACCACTTGTGCCAGTACGCGGGTTATCATGCGGACACTAATGCCCGTAAGTGAGATCGCTTTCGTCGAGGCCTGAATACCAAGCTTAAGGAACGACAGAATTTGGTAAAGGCCGACACTTTCAATGAGTTGGTCAATATGGCCATCACCCAAGAGGACTGCATTTCAGCCCACCGAGCAGAAAAGAAGTAGAAGAAACCCACTAGACCCTCAACGGCACAACCGCCAAGGTATCGGTTGGTCCAGAACACTGCTACTCGAGCCCCACCCCGTAACAATCAATCAGGCAGATGGGTAGCCAGACCACCCCAGCAGGCTTGATTCAATCGGCCACCAACACCACAACCTCAGCAGCAACAACAACAAGGCTCGCGGCCGAGCTTTCTGCCATCCAATCAAGGAAACAACAATTATCGTTGTTTCAATTGCAGTAGCCCGTCCCACTTTATCAAATATTGCCCTCAACCTAAAAGATCCTTCCAAGGGCAAACATCCAACCCAAACAGCAAGGGCAAGGGCAAGAAGCAGGTGGTCCAAGTCCGCCAGGGAAGGGTGAACCTCACCACTCTCTCCAAACTCCCGGAGGGGACACCAATAATGCCGGGTACTTTCTCTATCAACCACCAACCCGTTATTGTTCTTTTTGACTCTGGTGCCACCCATAGTTTTATCAGTGCAAAATGTGGGACTAAAATAGGCTTGGATATCCATCCTACTAATGGAGCCTATAAGATAACAACTCCTGGCGGAAAAATCTCATCTAATCAAATCTGTAGGAAGGTGCCAATCCAGCTGGGTAGCCATTTGATAAAAATAGACTTACTATTACTAGACTTAGAAGGAATGGATGTTCTTTTATGTATGAATTGGATGACCCAGCACCAAGTGTCGTTAGATATCTCCTCCCGAACCGTGGAGATAGATTTACCCGAGCATGAACCTACCATTCTTTATCTTCCACAACGGGAGTGCATCAATTGTTGCACCTATGCTGCAACAGGGATCAAGTTAAAGGATATCCCTATCGTATGTGAATACCCAGACGTCTTTCCAGATGATTTGCCTGGAATGCCCCAGGACCGAGAAATTGAGTTTATCATAGAACTCTAACCTGGCACAGCCCCCATCTCTAAGAGACCCTATCGTATGCCACCCAGTGAGCTAGCAGAGTTAAAAATCCAACTCCAGGACCTCCTTGATAAGGATTTCATTCGTCCGAGTGCTTCACCATGGGGTTGTCCAGCCTTATTCGTGAAAAAGAAAGATAATAGCTTGAGATTATATGTAGACTATCGTCCCCTCAATGCGGTAACCATAAAAAATAAGTATCCACTGCCCTGCATTGACATTCTCTTTGATCAGTTGACCGGAGCCAAAGTATTCTCCAAAATTGATCTTCATTCCGGCTATCACCAAATCAAGATCAGGCCAAGTGACATTCCAAAAATAGCCTTTTCCACCAGATATGGGTTATATGAATATCTGGTCATGTCATTTGGTCTCACCAATGCTCCAGCATACTTCATGTATCTGATGAATTCTGTCTTCATGCAAGAACTCGACAAATTGATTGTGGTCTTCACTGATGACATTCAAATCTATTCCAAGAATCTGGAAGATCATACAACACATCTCCGTATTGTTCTTCAAAGGTTAAGAGACCACCACTTGTATGCCAAATTCTCCAAGTGCGAATTTTGGCTGAATACTGTGAAATTTCTGGGCCATACTATCTCCGGTGACGGTATATCCATTGACCCCAGTAAAGTATAAGAAGTGATGGATTGGAAACCTCCAACATTAGTCCATCAGATCTGCAGTTTTCTTAGCCTAGCTAGCTATTATCGTCGTTTCATTCTTGACTTCTCAAAAATAGCCAAGCCTATGACTGAACGATTAAAGAAAGGAGATAAATTCTCCTGGGATCAAAAATGCGAAGATGCATTCCACACTCTCAGAGCACATCTCACAACTGCCCCAGTCCTAGCTCAACCAGATGTATCAAAACCTTTCAACATCTATTGTGATGCTTCGGGAATCGGACTTGGTTGTGTGCTTATGCAAGACAACCAAGTGATTGCGTATGCATCGCGAGCGCTCAGGACTCATGAACAGAACTACCCTACCCATGATCTAGAACTTGCAGGTGTCATCTATGCACTTAAGATCTGGAGACATTATCTGATGGGTACAAAGTGCCATATCTATACTAACCACAAAAGCCTCAAATATATCTTCACGCAAGCAGATCTAAATATAAGGCAAAGACGCTGGCTAGAACTTATCAAAGATTATGATCTAGAAGTACACTATCATCCAGGCAAGGCCAACGTCGTCGCGGATGCACTTAGTCACAAGGCACATGGTTCTTGCTTATCTGGGGAAGCTTTCAACGAGACTCTTTGTTGGGAGATGAGAAAGCTTAATCTAGAAATCATTCCCCAAGGTGGCTTGAACCATCTCTCAGTTGAAGCCACGCTTAGGGATAGCATTGTTCTAGCATAGCAGCGCAATAAAGGGGTCAGAATCATCAAGCAAAACATAACACAAGGAAAAGGAAAATATAAGTGCTTTCGAGTAGATCATGAAGGAGTTTTATGGTTCAACGAACGTATCGTTGTACCTAAGGACCATAAGCTCCGAAAATAGATATTGGACGAGGCCCATTTGTCCAACTTCTCTATGCACCATGGCAGTACCAAGATGTATCAGGATTTAAAACAGAACTTCTGGTGGACTCGCATGAAGCGAGAAATTGCAAGGTATGTCTCAGAGTGTGATATCTGTCAAAGGGTTAAAGCCAGTCATCTAAAGACTGCTGGTATTCTTCAACCTTTACCTATTCCCTCCTGGAAATGGGAAGATATCAGCATGGACTTTATCGTTGGCCTACCCAACACTTCCCAAAGACATGATTCCATTTGGGTAATCGTTGATCGATTAACTAAAACTTCCCATTTTCTTCCAGTGCATACTACCTACAATGCCAAAAAGTATGCTGAAATCTATCTAGATCAAATCGTTCGTCTCCATGGAGTGCCTAAAACGATCATTTCTGATCGCGGGGCACAATTTATTGCTCGATTCTAGGAGCAACTCCAAAATGCTCTTGGAACTAAACTAATCCAAAGCTCCGCGTATCATCCTCAGACAGACGGGCAAACCGAAAGGGTAAATCAGATTCTGGAAGATATGCTTAGAGCCTGTGTACTTCAGTATGACAAGAACTGGGACAAATGCTTGTCGCTGGAAGAATTCTCCTACAACAATAGTTATCAGGCAAGCATTAAGATGGCTCCGTTCAAAGCATTATACGGTCGCCGATGCCGAACTCCTTTGAGTTGGTCACAAACCGGCGAACATAAGATCTTTGGACCCGATCTGGTCATTGAAGCAGAGGATAAGGTGAAGAGTATACAGACTAATCTAAAGGCAGCCCAATCTCGACAGAAGAGCTACGCTGACATCCGAAGAAGACTGATACAGTTCCAAATCGGAGACCTCATCTATCTTTGAGTATCTCCTACCCGAGGTGTTCAAAGGTTCGGCGTAAAAGGGAAACTTGCTCCTCGTTATGTTGGACCCTTTGAAATTACCGAAATCTGCGGACCCATAGCTTATCGTCTCCAACTTCCTCCTCAACTAGCGGCCATCCATGATGTCTTTAATGTATCTCAGCTTAAGAAGTGCATCAAAACTCCTACTAAGATCATAGAATCTCAAACCATTGACATCCAACCCGATCTATCCTATGTCGAACATCCAATCAAAGTCTTAGACGCCAAAGAAAGAAGCACTAGGAGGGAAACCATCAAAATATACAAGATTCAGTGGAACCATCACATGGAAGAAGAAGCAACATGGGAAACTGAATCCTAACTTCAGCATAATTTCCCAGGTTTCCTTCAAGCCAACCTCCAAACTTGATCGTCCAATTCCATCTTGTTCCGGAATCTCGGGACGAGATTCTTTTTAGGGGGAAGGCTGTGATACTTAGGTACTTGGTATTGACACAAACTAGATTTTAGTATGAAGTTGTGTGCAAAATATTGTGAAAGTGTGTTTAAAAATTTAAATGATAAGGGAAAAGGGGTATTTATATAATTATAATTAAATAAAGGTCCTTTTGTGCAAATGTGCAAGAATGGGAGGTAAAACAATGTTTTGCTTGGGTTGTTTTGAAAAAGTGCAAGAACTTACTTTTAAACCATAGATAGAAGTGAAACTACCTCTAGGATTCATTTTGAGTGTGGTAGTTAAAAGAGTTATTTTTGAAATTTAACTTTTGCCCAACTTTTAACTTATTTTCAAATCCTTAACTCTTTTGAAACTGAACCTTAAAGAAAAATTGTAGATCTTGTTGAACTCTACACTTTTGGTTTTGGGCACATTTTCATTTGAGCTATGGTTTGAAAGTTGCCAAGACATTACACTGAGGTCCCTGCACTTTTGGAAAATCATAGATTAGTCCTCATCTTCCTCCTCCAGCCCTCTGCTCTGCTCTGCTCTGATTTTCCTCTGCCCGACGCGTCGCCGCCGCTCCGCCGGCCATGTGCCGAGCACCAGCCGCCCCGCTCCACTCTAAACCGTGCCACGTGCCGCCCTAACACCCGTGCCGCCGTTTCCCCGACCCGCGCTGGCCTGCTCTTGCCTCTCCACGTCGCGCCGTCGCTGCCCGAGCTGCCACGACTCCCGCCGGCCGCCAGCTCCTGCTTCCGCGCAACCCTGCCTTCTTCTGGACCCCGAGCACCTCCTGGAGCTACCCACGCATTCCTTCTGGCCTTCACGCGACTACATTCCCACGACCTTTTCCTCTCCTGAGCACCACCCCTCGTCGGACCTCTGCCACAGCCTGGGGCCGCCGTCGTCAGCCGCCCACGCTGCCTCCGAGCCCCGATCAAGTGCTATTAGAGCACCACCGCGACACACTGGTGCTCCCCAGCCCATCCAATTTCATTCTCCCGCACCCGAACATCGTCTTCCGCAGCGCCGGCGAGCTCAAGCTCCGCCGCCGCTCAGCCTCGCCGTTGACCCGACACTACACCAGCCCTCAGCCCCAACCAAGAGCACCAGCCGCACTACATCATCCTGTAGAAGTGACCCAGCCACTCCTTCACTGCCCTCCGACACCCCAGCCAGCAGAACGCCGTGCCGCCATCGCCGCCGGTGGAAACCTGAGCCGCCCCACCGTCGACGACCCCCTTCCGCCCCACCTCCGGCCAAATTAGGTACTGCAATCACACCCCCACATCTCCACGGTGCTCATGCAGGTCTTATCCCTCCACGTTCGCCGACCCCTCGCTGGGAACATGAGCACGCCGTCACGGCCGCCGCCAAACTTCGCCGCCGGCCGTGCTCCACCACTTCTCCTGGTGCACATCACCTACCATTGAGAACAGCAGGTCCTGTAGGTCATGTAGGACCTATTCCTTCCCACCAAGAACCTCGCCGCCGGCGAGAACACACCAGATAGTCACGCCGGCCGCCATCGTGGGCGGTCAAGGACCCAATTGCAATTTAACTTTCTATTTTAAGGACCCTTATGCTTAAACCCGAGGGGCTCTCTATAAACTCATCTTTCAGTTCTTGTTTATAAAGGTTGTCAACTTGTAAAATCCATAGGAATGTGTAGAGAAATCCAAAAATTGCCAAACCAGTTTTGTTGGAATCTATAAGTGTAATTCTACAACTTTTGTTAATAAAGTCTGGTTTGAAACTAGATACTTTTTTATTTATTTTAAAGTTTAACAAAAGGGTAGTTTGAGCATAACTTTAATATGCTAACTCCATTGATGATGATTTTTTATGTGTAACCTGGTTATGTTATAAATAAGCTTGTGTGCAATTTTCAACTACAGTACTGAATTCTAACTAAAGTTAGTCTAAACCTATGCAAATTAAGCTTGAAAGGGGTTTAGATTTAATTAAGTATACTACTAAGGATTTTATACCTAGATCTTTTTACTATGTGATGATCTACCATGGAATGATTTATAGTAAATATCCTAGAAATTTATAACACTGTTTACCTAAGGTTTGAATTTAAACCTAACATTTAAACTAAAATTCAAATACTCTAGTTTCTATTTTCAGAAAATTTTGAAAAATTCATAGTAACCCTATCCACTAGGAATAAGCTTACCCATAAAAATCCAAGATCAGAACCTTTATGATTTTCAAAATAAAAATCCAACTAGTCAAATTACTTCAAAGTAATTTAATTAATATGATAATCAAATTGAGATACAAATAGTAGAATTGGATCCAACCCCCTTGTTTCATGAGTTAATGTTTGTTAATTTATTGGATTGCAACTTTATTGTGAAGTGAAATCCTTAACTCAAGAACCATCTAATCAAATCCTTGCCTATCATGTAGAGTCAACGATACTCTATGATGGAGACTACGAGCTAGTCCCGGAAAATGAGCTAGGATGTTCTGAAGATCCTGCGAACGTCGTTGAGAGTATAACTGAAGCCTCGAACCAAAGATCGGAAGTCTCTGACACCACTGACCCTAGCCCCGCTCAAGAAGGCAAGCCCTGTTGCATAACCCAGTATTTCAATTTACTACAATTTTATACTTATATATTATATCTCGCATTAAGTCTAGGAGTTGAAATGGAACCCTAGATGCATTGATACTAGGAACCTATGTATTGTGCCTGAGTCCTTATCAATTAGATGCTCTACTAATAGGACCGGCAGAAGTCGAGTGATTTCCTGTCACTCGCGCGATATAGGAGTTGAATGTTTACTATTCTGCAAGTACCATAAGGATGATAGACGGGGTCATGTGCTGTATCATGACTCGGAAGGTTACCCCGTCTATGTTGATAAAAGTTGATAAGATCGCAGTGTGTGGTAGTGGTGGCTAAGCGTTTGAAAGTACTAGCCACATGCCGCGAAATATGGTAAAGCGGTAAGCCTAATAACCAATCGGCCTGAGGAGTGGACATACCTTCCACCACTCGTAATTTGGTTTTTCTCATGCACCGACGTGCGGGAGTACATTCATGTAGTCGCGCTACAGACGTATGTCCTGCACAATTGGTGTGCGTACAGTCCTACAGTCGCTTGTGGTGGCCATGTTCCACGAGTCGAAATGAAAGGCAAACGGTTGCTTCAGAACTATCGTTGGATGTTCCAAGCGTGTGAGTTAGGTTTGCCTTGCAAGGTTTGGAAATACGATTCAGAATCGTCAGTTTCTCGCGGAGATTGAGACTGCTTATTCCTTCTGCCACATAGAGTAAGAACAATAACCATTATGGGATAAACTGGTTGGATGCTAAACCATACCTTGTTTGTCTAGTATAGGTGCTAACCTAGAATGATTAATGAAACTAGAACCTGACAGCTAAAATATGAAAGTTTGTTCATATTCTTTGTTGCTTTTCAGCTGAAATTAAGCCCAGAACCATTTCAAGCCTTCATGAGTCTAGTTACATGGCTAAGTATACCATGAAGCGGTTAAGCCTTGCTGAGTATTAGTATACTCAGTTTTGCTAGTGAAATTTTCAGGTATGACCTTCGAGAATCCCACGGATAGTACGGCATGGCCAACCTCTGTTCCGTTCGGCTGGTCCGTGGAGTGGGATCCGTCCCCGGCTGGCAGTGACCCTCCTGAATGACTCCATACTTCAGGCTGAGTGTGGTGTTCACCTCCGCGACGAGTGTAGTCGCGCGTTAATCTCCTTCCGCTGTAAACCTGGACAAGCTATTTAGCTTGTCATTTTAAATAATATTTGTATAAGTTTATCTTAAGTTTGAAACGGTTTGTAATAATATTTAAGCTTCTGTAAATTAAAAGTTGGTGAGTTGTTATGTGATTTTAAACTCACCTTCGTGCGAGATAAACCTGCTTCGATCCTGTTGAACCGTGGTTGTATCGGGCGGAGACCCGACAGACCAATGGGTTGTTCCGTTTGAAGTGCGTTGAGTTAGTATCGGCTGTATAGCGATGACTAGCGCACTTGAGCTAGAATAATTCAGGCGGTTCTGCCACACATAGGAAATGTGTAAACTAGCTTGACCTAAGGGCCACTTGTTGTACTATATGTGGCAAGAGTAGGAATGGTTGAATAGTAATGGGTAGATTACCAAGTTGTAATATACAGACCACCAGTTATGATCTATAAATTTGAGTTTCTGTTCAGCTATCTATCGATCTGTCAATCTGTTGTGCTATCTTCATATGTTTTCTCTCTATGCGGTATATTCTAAAAATGGAAATAAGGATAATCTGATGTGATGGACATCTTCCATGTTTTTCAGATGGTTGGCGCTACATGTGGAACTCCTGAAGGTTTCAGTCCAGACCAGGCTAGCGGTTCCGAACAGCCGCCACCACCACCCCCAAATCTCGCCGAGGTTATGGCTCGGCAGACTGAGCTTCTCAATCTACTAGTAGAGGCACAACAGAACCAGCATCGTCAGCAATCATGAGGAGGTCGTGATGATCTTAATCCCCAAGTAGCAAGTTATCAGGATTTCCTTAGTACTCAGCCCCCATTTTTCAGTAAGGCTGAAGAATCTTTGGATGCCGATGCCTGGCTTCATACCATTGAATCGAAGTTCGCCCTTCTTACTATAGCATGTGCGGACTCGAGCAAAGCTCACTTCACCGCCCAGCAACTTCGCGGTGCTGCCCGCATGTGGTGGGATAATTTTTGCGCCATGCAGCCTGCAGGACATGTTATCTCCTGGGAAGAATTTTGGACTGCCTTCAGGGCACATTACATTCCGAAAGGACTGCTGGAGCGGAAGTTGAATGAATTCTTGGCACTCACCCAAGGCACTCGCACGGTACTGCAGTATGCACAGACTTTTAATCATCTGTGCCAATATGCAGGCTATCATGCGGACAATAATGCCAAGAAACAGGATCGTTTCCATCGTGGCCTCAGTACCAAGCTCAAGGAACGCCTGAACCTTGTGAAGGCTAATACTTACAGTGAGCTGGTTAATATGGCCTTAACTCAAGAGGATTGCATCATGACACATCATGCCAAGAAGAAACGGAAGACCCCCACTGGACCCTCGAGTGCTCAGTCACCGAGGTATCGTGTGGTTCCCAACGCACAGATCAGAGCACCGTAGCAGAATGCCCCACCTGGCAAATTTGTCTTCCGGCCGCCCCAACAGCAAGGAGGATATAGACCTCCCGTGCCTCCGCAACAGCCGCAACAGTTTGGCATAAGGCCAAACGTTCAACAATTTCAGCAAAGAAGCAACACTTATCGTTGTTTCAATTGCGGGAGTGCGGATCATTTTATTAAGGATTGTCCTCGGCCCAAGAAGCCTCTTCAAGGGCAGAATTCTAATCAGAACAATCAGGGCAAGGAAAAGAAGCAAGTAATGCAAGTTCGACAAGGGCGAGTTAACTTCACCACCCTTGCAGAACTTCCAGAAGGAGCCCCCATAATGACGGGTACATTTTCTATCGACTATAAACCCGTTATTACCTTATTTGATTCCAGTGCAGCTCATAGCTTCATTAGTGACAAATGTGTTGCCCAAGTGGGACTTAATTCTTGTCAAGCCAAGGGGTCGTACATGATCTCAACCCCTGGAGGAAAGATTGGTTCCAGTCAACTGATTAGATGTGTACCAGTACAGTTGAGTAGTACGGAAATAACAACTAATTTGGTTTTACTCCCTTTAGAAGGTATGGATATTATACTTGGGATGGATTGGATGACAAAACATAAGGTGTTGCTAGATATCGCCTCCCGAGTTATTGAGATTGATTCACCATATTATGGAGCCACTACCCTCTATCTACCCCAACAAGAGTATTTTCACTCTTGCGTTTATGCAACCACAGACATCAAATTAGAAGACATACCTATAGTCTGTGAGTATCCCGATGTCTTTCCAGACGATTTGCCTGGAATGGCACCAGATCGGGATATCGAGTTCATTATTGAGCTCCAACCTGGCACAACTCCTATTTCCAAGAGACCATATCGAATGCCGCCTAATGAATTGGCCGAGCTAAAAATCCAACTTCAAGATCTTCTGGACAAGGGTTTCATATGCCCAAGTGCTTCACCTTGGGGATGCCCCGCTCTCTTTGTAAAAAAAAGGACAATAGCTTAAGGCTATGTGTCGACTATCATCCACTCAATGCGGTCACTATCAAGAATAAATACCCTCTTCCCCGCATTGACATTTTGTTCGACCAACTAGCTGGAGCCAAAGTCTTCTCTAAGATTGATCTACGCTCTGGTTACCATCAAATCAAAATCAAGCCTAGTGATGTTCCAAAAACAGCTTTCTCGACCAGATATGGACTTTATGAATATCTGGTTATGTCTTTTGGACTCACTAATGCACCGGCATACTTTATGTATCTCACCAATTCAGTCTTCATGCCGGAGCTTGATAAATTCATCGTGGTTTTCATCGATGATATTCTAATATACTCTAAGACTAAAGAAGATCATGCTAATCATATACGTGTCGTTATTCAACGATTACGTGATCACCGCCTTTATGCCAAATTCTCTAAATGTGAGTTCTGGCTTGATAGTGTGAAATTTCTGGGACATACTATCTCCAGTGAAGGAATACCGGTTGATCCAACCAAAGTTTAGGAAGTTATGGATTGGAAGCCTCCAATTTCAGTTCATCAAATCCGTAGTTTCCTTGGATTGGCACGATATTATCACCGATTCATTCCAGACTTCTCCAAAATAGCCAAACCCATGACTGAGCTACTCAAGAAAGAGATTAAATTCCATTGGGATGATAAGTGTGAAGAACCATTTCACACACTAAGAAAGCTTCTAACCACTGCTCCAGTATTAGCTCAGCCAGATTGTACCAAACCTTTTGATGTCTATTGTGATGCTTCTAGAACCGGACTTGGTTGTGTGCTTATGCAAAACAACCGAGTTATTACTTATGCTTCCAGAGCACTCCGGAATCATGAACAAAACTATCCAACCCATGATCTTGAGTTAGCAGCTGTTATTCACACTCTCAAGATTTGGAGACATCATCTTATGGGCGCCAAGTGTAACATTTACACTGACCATAAGAGCCTCAAATACATCTTTACTCAAGCTGACCTAAATATGAGGCAAAGGCGTTGGTTAGAACTAATCAAGGACTACGATCTTGAGGTACACTACCATCCCGCAAGGTATGTATCCGAATGTGATACATGCCAGAGAGTCAAAGCCAGTCATCTAAAGATATCTGGTACACTCCAACCACTACCCATTCCATCGTGGAAGTGGGAAGACATCAGTATGGATTTCATCGTTGGTCTTCCCAACACATCTCTGAAACATGACTCTATCTAGGTAATCGTTGATAGACTTACCAAAACCACTCATTTTCTTCTCGTACATACAACGTATACTGCTAAGAAGTATGCCGAAATCGATCTTGATCAAATGATTCATTTGCATAGTGTCCCTAAGACAATCATTTCTGATCGAGGGGCACAATTCATTGCACGCTTCTGGGAGCAATTGCAGTCTTCTCTCAGAACCAAGCTGATTTGAAGCTCTGCATACCATCCACAAAATGACGGACAAACTGAGCGAGTTAATGAGATTCTTGAAGACATGCTCCGAGCTTGTATCATTCATTATGGTACAAACTGGGACAAATGTCTCGCCTTGGCTGA
Source organism: Panicum hallii (assembly GCF_002211085.1). Classification (NCBI taxonomy): domain Eukaryota; kingdom Viridiplantae; phylum Streptophyta; class Magnoliopsida; order Poales; family Poaceae; genus Panicum; species Panicum hallii. Next base: position 31,437,877 of record NC_038049.1, on the reverse strand, counting down.
ATTTTCTTACAATAACAGCTATCGGTCCATCCAAATGGCTCCATTTCAGGCGTTGTACGGTCGAAGATGTCGAACTCCTTTGAGTTGGTCTGAAACCGGTGAATGCCAAATCTTCGGACCAGACTTAGTTACCGAAGCCGAAAATAAGGTTAAGATTATCCAAGCCAATCTTAAGACAGCCCAGTCTAGGCAGAAAAGTTATGCAGACCAAAGAAGAAAACCCTTACAATTCCAAATAGGAGATCATGTCTATCTTCGGGTATCTCCTACTAAGGGTGTTCAACGTTTTGGCATAAAGGGAAAATTAGCGCCCCGATATGTCGGACCTTTCGAAATTACTGAAGCCTGTGGCCCAGTGGCTTACAGACTTCATCTTCCTTCTCAGTTGGCCGCCATTCATGATGTCTTTCATATATCTCAACTCAAGAAATGTGTGACACTCAGGTATTTAGCATTGTAACACCCTAGATTTTAGTACGAATTTGTGTGCAAAATGTGGTAAATGTGTGTTTAAAAATTTAAATACTAAGGGAAAAGGGTTATTTATATAATTATATTTTAATAGAGGTCCTTTAGTGTCAAATGGGTAAGCATGGATGGTAGAATTTAAATGTATGAGGGTTGTTTTGCAAAAGTCAAAAACTTGTGTTTAAACCGTAAATATAAGTGAAACTACACATAGGATATATATGTAGTGTAGTTTTAAAATAGGATTTAAGTAAAGTTTGAAAATCTTGTTAAGTTTTATATCAATTACAAATCCTTAACTCTTCTACAAATGAGCCTTAAAGCAAAGTTGTAGATTTTGGAAAACCATACACTTTTGTTTTCCGGCCCATCTCCAATTGAGCACTGGTTTGAAAGTTACCAGAGCATTTCTGTGAGGTCCCTGCACCTAGGTCCTCCATCGTCTTCCTCAGGCCCCGATCTCCTCTACTCTCTGCCGCGCGCGTGATCTCTGCTGCCGGCCGCCTCCCGAGCCCCTGCAGGTCTGTGCCGCCCTAATTTTGCTCCACGCGTCACCCCACCACTCCTCCCACTGCCCCCGCTGGCCGTCCCCCGGTCAGCCACGTCAGGCCGCCGATGCTGAGCAGCTGCCACGCACCCGAAGGGCACGCCGGCGCCACCCGCCGACCTGAGCCCGGCCCCGTGACTGCTCTCTCACTCCCCCTCTCTTCTACGAAGCCGTGCACTCCTATAAAACTCGACCCAAACCCTATTTCCTCGCTTGTTTCCTCTTCTTCCTCCTCGCGATACCGAAGCTCACCCAGCGCTCCTCGCCGGAATTCACCGCGACTGCTCCACCCCGCCCAAATTCCAGCTGCCCACCGCTTCCTCACCTCCTCCGCTAACTCCCCAACCTGATCGGGTCCAGCTCCCGGCCCTCCTTCGCCGGAATTGCTCCAACCCTGTGCCGCTCCTCACCGGAGACGCTCGAGGACCGCCCCACCATCGACAACGATCTTCCGCCACTTCCTCGGCCAATTTAAGTATGGGAATCGCCCCCTTACCTCCCCCCTGGTGCTCTTGCGCGCCTTGGTTTCCCGTGTTCGCCGGCCCCTCGCCGGGAACGCCAGCACGCCGTCGTGACCGCCACCCCTTCTCGCCGCCGGCCGCGTTCCGCCTCTGCCCATCGAGCCCAACCCACTAAACCAGCTCCCCATGTTCCGTAGATCGTGCTAAGCCAGTCCCTCCCCGCCGGTGACCTCGCCGCCGGTGGGAACGTGCCGGAGCAGACCGGCCGGCCGCCGTCGGGGGCTGGCAGGGGTACATGTGCGAATAGATTTCCTATTCTAGGGACCTATGTGCAAAAGACTAAGGACCCCCCCCCCCAAATGGTTTTGTTATTTCATGTGGGCAAGCTGCTGACTTGTAAAATTTGACCCAAATTGTAGAAAAATCCAAAAATTGCCAAACTAGTTTTGTTGAAAACTAGATTTCAAACTCTACAATTTATTAATGAAGTTTTATTTGAAACTAAATATTTTTGAATCTATTTTAAATTTAAGGTAAAAGGGTATATTGTGCATAACTTCTGCATACTAGTTTGTTTTCTTGTGATCTTTGGTATGTAGCATCTTTAGATCTTATGTGAGCTAGTATAAAAATTTTATGCTCAGTACTATTTTGTAGTTTAAGTTCTTTTGAACTTGTGCAAATCAAATTAAAAAGGTTTGAATTTAGTTAAACATGTTCCTAAAGCTTATTTATTTAGATCTTTTTACCATAATCTAATATATTGATAATTAGTTCATAATTAGATTTTCAAGATTTTATAATTCTATTTACCTAAGATTTGAATTTAAACTCGAAGTTTGAATTCAAATTCAAATGTTTTAGTTTCTGTTTTCAGTAAATCAAGTACTATGACCATAACTTAAGTGTAAACGGTAATTTAAGACTAAAGCCCCTTGTTTCATGAGTTCATGTGTGTTAACTATTAGATTGCAACTTTATCGTGAAATAAAATCTTTAACTCAAGCACCATCTCACTTAAATCATTACATACCATGTAGAATCAACGACGCTCGACGACGGAGACTACGAGCTAGTCTTGGAACAAGACCAAGGGTTTTCTGAAGACCCAACAAACATCGCCGAGAATCTAACTGAAGCCTCAAACCAAAGTTCGGAAGTCTTTGACACTCCTGCCCCCAACCCCACTCAAGAAGGCAAGCCCCGATGCATACCCTAGTATTTCAAGTTATTACCATTTCACTTATATACTATATATCTTGCATAACGTCTAGGAGTTGAAATGAAACCGTAGTTGCATAAATCCTAGAAATCCAATGTATTGTACCCAAGTCCTTTTCGCTTAGACGCTCTGCTAAATAGGTCCTGTAAAAGTCGAGTGATTTCCTATCACTCGAGCAATATAGGAGTTGCATGTTTACTATTCTGCAATCACTATAAGGATAATGGACAGGGTCATGTGCGGTATCATGACCTGGAAGTTTACCCTATCTATTTTGATAAAAGTTGTTAAGGTCGCAGTGTGTGGTAGTGGTGGCTAAGCGTTTGAAAGTACTAGCCACATGCCGCGAAATATGGTAAAGCGGCAAGCCTAGTAACCAATCGGCCCGGCAAATAGACATACCTCCCACCACTCGTATTTTGGTTTTTCTGACGCACCGACGTGCGGGAGTGCGTTCCGCACTGCGGACAAGAGTATGGTCATGTAGTCGCGCTACAGACGTATGTCCTGCACAATTGGTGTGCATACGGTTCTACAGTCGCTTGTGGTGGCCCTGTTCCACAACCCGGAATGAAAGGCAAACGGTTGCTTCGGAACAATCTTTGGATGTTCCAAGCGTGTGAGTTATGTTTACCATGCAAGGGTGAAACTCGATTCAGAATCGTCCGTCTCTCGTGGAAATTGAGACTGCTTATTCCTTCTGCCACATAGAGTAAGAAGTGTAATTATTAATGGAATTATCTTGTTGAAAGTTAATCTCAACCTTGCTTGCTTAGTGTAGGTGCTTACCAAGAATGGATAATCAACTAGAATCTTGAAAGCTAAAATTTGAAAATAGATAATACTCTTTGTTGCTTTTCAGCTGAAAATAAACCCAGAACCTTTGTAATGCTTTCATGAGTCTAGTTACTTGGTTAAGTATACCACAAAGCGGGTAAGCCTTGCTGAGTATTAGTATACTCAGTCTTGCTAGTAAATTTTTCAGGTATGACCTTCGAGAACCCCACGGATAGTTCTGCATGGCCAACTTCTGTTCCGTATGGCTGGTGCGTGGAGTGGGATCCGTCCCGGCTGGCAGTGACCCTCCTGAATGACACCAGGCCTTGGGCTGAGCATGGTGTCAACCTTCGCGACGTGTGTAGTCACGAATTTATTTTTCCTTCCACTGTAAACTTGGACAAGCTGTTTAGCTTGTCATTTTAAACACTGTTTGTATAAGTTACATTAAGTTAGAAAAAGGTTTGTAATAATGTTTGTGTTTCTGTAAATTTAAAGTTGATGAGCTGTGCGGTGATTGTAAACTCGCCTTCGTGCGAGGTAAACCTGATTCGATCCTGTTGAACCGTGGTTGTATCGGGCGGAGACCCGACAGACCAATGGGTTGTTCCATTTGAAGTGCATTGAGTTAGTATCGGCTGAATAGCGATGACTAGCGCACCTGAACCGGAATAATTCAGGCGGTTCTGCCATAGCTGGTATCAGAGCTGTAGGTTTACCCTTACGACTGCAGTAGCTCTTAAAAAGTGTTTTCAGGGTAAAATTGGCCAACAAATGAATTTACAACGTGCGTTGGATTCGATAAGGTTGGTGCTAGAATGCAAAGCCCTAGGGACTTATACGGGAATGATCAGGTGGCTATTAGTATATATATACAGATCTGTTCTAACTTGCAGCACTACTTTCTGTCAAAACTTGAATTTATGTACAATCCAATTTTATTATCTGTAACGACACCTTCGGTGGTAAGATAAGAAGGTAAGGATCCTCAGCTAACTGGGGAGTTAGCCTTCCCATCGGTGATGCGAACCGAACGCTGTTTCTCAAGCAGTGGCCTACTTGAGATACTGCCAATATATCAACTTAGGTTGGTTATATTGGGAGTATATGGTTCGGTGCAGGGTATGGCGATCGCTGTTCATACCCCCGCATTTTGCGGTACCCCCGTGAATACGTTGTTTCAATAATGTATGTTAACGTCACTTGTACGGCGGTAATTGTATAGATGCTGTTTCTATAGTGAACAGTACTATCTAGGAACGCTTTCATGTCGTGCTGCCATGAAAGGTTTAGGTTATATATATGTGGTTTTCTGCAGGTACACTAACCCCGATTAAGAGGTTAGGATGGATACGACCTATCGACTAGTTATTAGTGAGAGACATATGGGTAACGCCACCAAAATTAACCACGTAAGTCCGAAGATATTCGGCAGTTGTTTTTGGTTGTGAGGACGAATAGTACGTGCATGCATAATCCATTGTCAAATAAACGAATGCAATGTATGTTTGGTTCTGTTAAGGACGAATACTATATTGCTTGTCTCTAGAATGGGTTAATAGGATTTTTATGGTAGCTTTAAGTTAAGTACCTTAGGCATCCATCTGATTTCCAGTCTTTACTGTTATCAGAATTGGTTATCTCGTTTCATTTACCTTGTGAGTTCTCAACAGGGTAAATAAGTCTCACCATTTGCATTCTTATTGCAGATGGCAGCCCCTTCCAATATCTTTTGGGATCCTGCAGGGCATCTCCACACTAATCCATTATACCGAGCCCCCACAATATGATGCAGTGGAATACCAGGAAGAAGGTGTTCGCCGATGTCAAGTCAGAATGACTATTCCTCAACATCCCTTCAGCTCCCAATGGCAGCCCATTGAAGTTGACGTGGTAGGTTATCATATAGTTGACACTATTGAGGAAGCTGCCCTCGAAGCCATCTACCTCTTCTGCAAACAGCACCCAATGAATGTTATAGGACAACCTATCGGTCTATTTTCTACAACGGATCCCAACGATCCTGAGTGGAATCTCAGGGAAGTCCCGGAAAGTCACAGGTTGGAAGGCTCAGCAGAAGAAGCGCTTCAAGGTGTTACCAAATTCATGAACGTTCAGCATCACTATCAACTTCTACTACGCCGCGGTATGGGTCAGTTAACCAGTATCGCGCAGGTTCATTTCAGGAATACTGGCAGACAAGTCACCCAGATTGCGCAGCTTCAAGCCTTGGTGACCGAGAAGGATGAAATCATTGCTGCCCGAGAGGAGACTATTCATCACCGGGGAGATCAAATCAACGAGAGTGATGCAATGATCACCCAACGCAACACGATCATTGAGTTCCTCCAGGAACAGATCCACGACCTCATTCTTGAGGTGGATGATGCCCATGCTCAAATCAATGAACTCCAACAGCAGCCAGCACCTCCTGCTGTACCAGCCCTCGAAGAGGAAGAAGAAGATCCTGAAGAAATTGAAGGAGTCTCCGAGATCAATTCTGAGCACGGAGATCCTGTTATCAGTCTCCATCATTCTTCTTCAAGCAGTCAGTCGTCAGTGGGCAACTTTGATGACTTTTAGTTTGGTTTGAGTGGGTGACGTCTTAGCTGTAATTACTGTAGAAAGATGTGACATAGGTAGTGAGTAGTCCATCTAGATCTAGAGCCACTTGTTGTATTAGATGTGGCATGTGTGCGTATGAAATGACTTGTAGTAGTTAAAAACGCCCTGATGTAAGATGTAAGGACCACCAGTATTTGCGTAGTAATCCAAACCCTGCATTCTACCATCTTACTTAATCTCTTTGCATCTGAAATGAGTTGATTGAATGGAACTTATGAACTACATTTTGGCAACTGTATATCATCTGAAATTTGGAATAAGGGTATGATTGATAATGGATATCTCCTTTATTTCAGATGGTTGGAGCTACTCGTGGAACCCCGGAAGGTTTCTGGGCAGATCAGGCCAGCGGTTCTCAGCAACCACCACCGCCACCTCCAAATCTGGGCGAGGTCATGGCCCGACAAACAGAACTCCTCAACCCGCTTGTGCAAGCTCAGATGGGCCACTTCCATCATCAGTCCCGAGGCCGAGATGAACCCCTATCGGCCAGTTATCGAGACTTCCTCAGTACCCAGCCTCCACTATTCCATAAGGCGGATGAGCCCCTTGACGCCGACGCTTGGCTCCGTACCATCGAGTCCAAGTTCACCTTATTGTCTGCCCCATGTTCGGATGAGAACAAGGCGCTTTTTGCAGCCCAACAACTCCGTGGCACAGCTCACCTATGGTGGGATCACTATCGTGCTATGCAGCCTGCCGATCATGTCGTCACTTGGGACGAGTTTCGGATTACGTTTCGAGCGCACAACATACCTGAAGGACTCATTGAGCGAAAGGTCAATGAATTTCTGAATCTGACTCAGGAAACCCGCACCGTCATGCAATACGCACAAGTTTTCAACCACTTGTGCCAATATGCGGGATACCATGCGGACAATGATGCCCGCAAGCGGGATCATTTTCGCCGAGGCCTGAACACCAAACTTAAAGAACGACTAAATTTGGTAAAGGCCGAGAATTTCAATGAGCTGGTCAATATGGCCATCACTCAGGAAGACTACATCTCAGCCCACAGAGCAAAAAAGAAAAGGAAGACACCCATAGGGCCTTCAGCTACACAACCGTCAAGGTATTGGTTGGTCCCTAGCACCGCTACCCGAGCACCGCCTCGAAATAACATACCGGGCAGATGGGTAGCTAGACCACCCCAACAAGCACGATTCAACCGACCACCGACACCACAACCTCAGCAACAACAACAACAGGGTCCACGAACGAGTTTTCCGCCAGTAAACCAAGGAAACAACAACTATCGTTGTTTCAATTGCAGAAGCCCGTTCCACTTCATCATGGATTGCCCTCAACCTAGGAAATCTTTCCAAGGGCAAACATCCAATCCAACCAGCAAGGGCAAGGGCAAGAGGTAAGTGGTCCAGGTCCTCTAGGGAAGGGTGAACCTCACCACTCTCTCTGAACTTCCCGAGGGAACACCAATAATGACGGGTACTTTTTCTATCAATCATCACCCCGTAATTGTTCTTTTTGACTCTGGTGCCACCCATAGCTTTGTCAGTGCAAAGTATGGGACTAAAATAGGTTTGGATATCTGTCCTACTAATGGGAATTATAAGATAACAACTCCTGGCGGAAAAATCTTATCAAATCAAATCTGTAGGAAGGTACCACTTCAGCTGGGTAGTCAATTGATAAAAACAGACTTGCTTCTACTAGGCCTAGAAGGAATGGATGTTCTTTTAGGTATGAATTGGATGACCCAGCATCAAGTGTCATTAGATATCTCTTCCCGAACCATGGAGATAGATTCACCTGAGTACGAACCTACCATTCTCTATCATCCACAACAGAAGTACCTTAACCCTTGCACCTATGCTACAACAGGGATCAAGCTAAAGGATATCCCTATCGTCTGTGAATACCCAGATGTCTTTCCAGACGATTTGCCTGGAATACCCCCAGATAGAGATATCGAGTTTATCATAGAACTCCAACCTGGCACAGCCCCTATCTCTAAGAAATCTTATCATATGCCTCCTAATGAGTTAGCCGAGTTAAAAATCCAACTCCAAGACCTCCTTGACAAGGGTTTCATTCATCTGAGTGCATCACATGGGGTTGTCCAGCCTTATTTGTGAAAAAGAAAGATAGTAGCCTAAGGCTATGTGTAGATTATCGTCCTCTCAATGCGGTAACTATTAAAAACAAATATCCCCTACCCCGCATTGACATTCTCTTCAATCAGCTAGCCGGAGCCAAAGTATTCTCTAAGATTGATCTTCATTCCGGCTATCATCAAATTAAGATCCCGCCAAGTGACATTCCAAAAACAGCCTTTTCCACTCGATGTGGTCTGTATGAATACCTAGTCATGTCATTTGGTCTCACTAATGCTCCAGCATATTTCATGTATCTCATGAATTCCGTCTTCATGCAAGAACTCGACAAATTTGTTGTGGTCTTCATTGATGACATTCTGATCTACTCTAAAACTCCAGGAGATCATGCAAAACATCTTTATGTTATTCTTCAGCGATTAAGAGACCACCACTTATACGCAAAATTTTCTAAATGCGAGTTCTGGTTAGATACTGTGAAGTTTCTGGGCCATACTATCTCTGGTGACAGTATATCCGTTGACCCCAGTAAAGTACAAGAAGTGATGGATTGGAAACCTCCCACATTAGTCCATCAGATCTGTAGTTTTCTTTGTCTAACTGGCTATTATCGTCGCTTCATTCCTGATTTCTCCCGAATAGCCAAACCTATGACCGAACTACTAAAGAAAGGTGTCAAATTCTCTTGGGATCAAAAATGCGAAGATGCATTTCATACTCTCAGAGACCATCTTACAACTGCTCCAGTCTTAGCTCAACCAGATGTGTCAAAACCCTTCGACATCTATTGTGATGCTTCAGGAACCGGACTTGGTTGTGTGCTTATGCAGGACAACCGATTAATTGCATATGCATCACGAGCACTCAGGGTTCATGAACAGAACTACCCTACCCATGATCTTGAACTTGCAGCTGTCATTCATGCCCTGAAGATCTGGAGAGATCATCTGATGGGTACAAAATGTCACATTTATACTAACCACAAAAGCCTTAAATACATCTTCACGCAAGTAGACCTGAATATGAGGCAAAGACGCTGGCTAGAACTTATCAAAGATTACGATTTGGAAGTACACTATCATCCAGGCAAGGCCAATGTCATTGTGGATGCACTCAGTCGCAGAGCACATTATTCTTGCTTATCTATAGAAGCTTTCAACGAGACTCTTTGTTGGGAGATGAGAAAGCTTAATCTAGAAATCATTCTCCAAGGTGACTTGAACCAGCTCTCAGTTGAAACCACGCTTAGAGATAGTATTGTTCTAGCTCAACAGCGCAATAAAGGATTTAGAATTATTAAACAAAAGATAATACAAGGAGAAGGAAAGTATAAGTGCTTCCGAGTAGATCCAGAAGGAGTCTTATGGTTCAACGAACGTATCGTTGTACCTAAGGACCATAAGCTCCGTAAATAGATATTGGATGAAGCCCACCTATCCAAATTCTCTATGCACCCTGGCAGTACAAAAATGTACCAAGATCTGAAACAAAACTTCTGGTGGACTCGTATGAAATGAGAGATTGCCAGGTATATCTCAGAATGTGATATCTGCCAAAGAGTTAAAGCCAGTCATTTGAAAACTGCTGGTATTCTTCAACCTCTATCTATTCCCTCTTGGAAATGGGAGGATATTAGTATGGACTTTATTGTTGGCTTACCCAATACTTCTCTGAGGCATGACTCCATTTGGGTAATCGTTGATCGATTAACCAAGGCTGCACATTTCCTTCCCGTGCATACTACGTATAATGCCAAGAGGTATGCCAAGATCTACCTGGATCAAATTGTTCGTCTTCATGGAGTACCTAAGACGATAATTTCTGATCATGGAGCACAATTCGTCGCTCGGTTCTGGGAGCAGCTTCAACATGCTCTTGGAACTAAGTTAATTCGAAGCTCCGCATATCATCCTCAGATAGATGGACAAACCGAAAGAGTAAATCAGATTCTGGAGGATATGCTTAGAGCCTGTGTTCTTCAGTATGACAAGAATTGGGACAAATGCTTGCCACTGGCAGAATTCTCTTACAATAACAGCTATCAGACTAGTCTCAAGATGGCTCTGTTCGAAGCATTGTATGGTCGTCGATGCCGAACTCCTTTGAGTTGGTCACAAACCGGCGAGCGCAAAATCTTTGGACCGGACCTTGTCACTGAAACAGATGAAAAGGTAAAGGCCATTCAAAACAATCTAAAGGCAACCCAAGCTCGGCATAAAAGCTACGCTGATATACGAAGAGGACCATTACAGTTTCAGGTTGGAAACTTTGTATATCTTCGAGTATCTCCTACCCGAGGTATTCAAAGGTTCGGCGTAAAAGGGAAACTTGCTCCTCGATACATCGGACCCTTTGAAATCCTTGAAATCTGTGGACCCGTAGCTTAATGTCTTCAACTTCCTCCTCAATTAGCGGCCATCCATAACATCTTCCATGTATCTCAACTTAGGAAGTGTGTCAAAGTCCCAAGCCATTGAAATCGAACCTGATCTAACTTATACAGTACATCCGATCAAAGTGCTAGACACCAAGGAAAGAAGCACTAGAAGAGAAACCATTAGGATGTTCAAGATTCAGTGGAAACATCATACTGAAGAAGAAGCGACCTGGGAAATCGAATCTTATCTTCAGCATAATTTTCCAGACTTCTTCCAAGCCAACCTCCGAACTTGATCATTTCCTTCCATCTTGTTCCGGAATCTCGGAACGAGATTCTTTTTAGGGGGGAAGGCTGTGACACTCAGATATTTAGCATTGTAACACCCTAGATTTTAGTATGAAGTTGTGTGCAAAATGTGGTAAAAGTGTGTTTAAAAATTTAAATACTAAGGGAAAAGGGTTATTTATATAATTATATTTTAATAGAGGTCCTTTAGTGTTAAATGGGTAAGCATGGAGGGTAGAATTTAAATGTATGAGGGTTGTTTTGCAAAAGTCAAAAACTTGTGTTTAAACCGCAAATATAAGTGAAACTACACATAGGATATATATGTAGTGTAGTTTTAAAATAGAATTTATGTAAAGTTTGAAAATCTTGTTAACAAATCCTTAACTCTTCTGCAAATGAGCCTTAAAGCAAAGTTGTAGATTTTGGAAAGCCATACACTTTTGCTTTTGGGCCCATCTCCAATTGAGCACTGGTTTGAAAGTTACCAGAGCATTTCAGTGAGGTCCCTGCATTTCTGTGAAATTGCACCTAGGTCCTCCATCATCTTCCTCAGGCCTTGATCTCCTCTGCTCTCTGCCGCGCGCGTGATCTCTGCAGCCGGCCACCTCCTAAGCCCCTGCAGGTCTGCGCCACCCTTATTTTGCTCCACGCGTCGCCCCACCACTCCTCCCACCGCACGCGCTGCCCCCACTGGCCGTCCCCCGCTCACCCACGTCGGGCCGCCGGTGCTGAGCAGCTGCCACGCACCCGAAGGGCTCGCCGGCGTCGCCCACCGACCTGAGCCCGGCCTCGTGACTGCTCTTTCTCGCCCACTCTCTTCTACGAAGCCGTGCACCCCTATAAAGCTCAACCCGAACCCCGTTTCCTCACCTGTTTCCTCTTCTTCCTCCTCGCGACACCGAAGCTCACCCCGCGCTCCTCGCCGGAATTCGCCGCGACTGCTCCACCCCACCCAAATTCCAGCTGCCCACCGCTTCCTCACCTCCTCCGCTAGCTCCCCGACCTGATCCGGTCCAGCTCCCGGCCCTCCTTCGCCGGAATTGCTCCAACCCCGTGCCGCTCCTCGCCGGAGACGCCCGAGGACCGCCCCACCGTCGACAACGATCTTCCGCCACTTCCTCGGCCAATTTAAGTACGGGAATCACCCCCTTACCTCCCCCTGGTGCTCTTGCGCGCCTTGGTTGCCCGTGTTCGCCGGCCCCTCGCCGGGAACGCCAGCACGCTGTCGCGACCGCCACCCCTCCTCGCCGCCGGCCGTGTTCCGCCTCTGCCCATCGAGCCCAACCCACTAAGCCAGCTCCCCATGTTCCCTAGATCGTGCTGAGCCAGTCCCTCCCCGCCGGTGACCTCGCCGCCGGTGGGAACGTGCCGGAGCAGACCGGCCGGCCGCCGTCGGGGGCTGGAAGGGGCACATGTGCGAATAGATTTCCTGTTCTAGGGACCTATGTGCAAAAGACTAAGGACCCCCCCCCCCTAAATAGTTGTGTTATTTCATGTGGGCAAGCTGCTGACTTGTAAAATTTGTAGCAAATTGTAGAAAAATCCAAAAATTGCCAAACTAGTTTTGTTGAAAACTAGATTTCAATCTATACAACTTTTATTAATGAAGTTTGGTTTGAATCTAAATACTTTTGAATCTATTTTAAATTTAAGGTAAAAGGGAATATTGTGCATAACTTCTGCATACTAGTTTGTTTTCTTGTGATCTTTGGTATGTAGCATCTTTAGATCGTATGTGAGCTAGTGTAAAAATTTTATGCTCAGTACTATTTTGTAGTTTAAGTTCTTTTGAACTTGTGCAAATCAAATTAAAAAGGTTTGAATTTAGTTAAACATGTTCCTAAAGCTTATTTATTTAGATCTTTTTACCATAATCTAATATATTGATAATTAGTTCATAATTAGATTTTCCAGATTTTATAATTCTATTTACCTAAGATTTGAATTTAAACTCGAAGTTTGAATTCAAATTCAAATGTTTTAGTTTCTGTTTTCAGTAAATCCAGTACTATGACCATAACTTAAGCGTAAATGGTAATTTAAGACTAAACCCCCTTGTTTCATGAGTTCATGTGTGTTAACTATTAGATTGCAACTTTATCATGAAATAAAATCTTTAACTCAAGCACCATCTCACTTAAATCATTACATACCATGTAGAATCAACGACGCTCAACGACGGAGACTACGAGCTAGTCTTGGAACAAGACCAAGGGTTTTCTGAAGACCCGACAAACGTCACCGAGAATCTAACTGAAGCCCCGAACCAAAGTTCGGAAGTCTTTGACACTCCTGCCCCCAACCCCACTCAAGAAGGCAAGCCCCGATGCATACCCCAGTATTTCAAGTTATTACCATTTCACTTATATACTATATATCTTGCATAACGTCTAGGAGTTGAAATGAAACCCTAGTTGCATAAATCCTAGGAATCCAATGTATTGTACCCGAGTCCTTTTCGCTTAGACGCTCTGCTAAATAGGTTCGGTAAAAGTCGAGTGATTTCCTATCACTCACGCGATATAGGAGTTGCATGTTTACTATTCTGCAATCACTATAAGGATAATGGAAAGGGTCATGTGCGGTATCATGACCTGGAAGTTTACCCTGTCTATTTTGATAAAAGTTGTTAAGGTCGCAGTATGTGGTAGTGGTGGCTAAGCGTTTGAAAGTACTAGCCACATGCCGTGAAATATGGTAAAGCGGCAAGTCTAGTAACCAATCGGCCCGGCAAATAGACATACCTCCCACCACTCGTATTTTGGTTTTTCTGATGCACCGACGTGCGGTAGTGCGTTCCGCACTGCGGACAGGAGTACGGTCATGTAGTCGCACTACAGACATATGTCCTGCACAATTAGTATGCGTACGGTCCTACAGTCGCTTGTGGTGGCCCTGTTCCACAACCCGGAATGAAAGGCAAACGGTTGCTTCAGAACAATCTTTGGATGTTCCAAGCGTGTGAGTTAGGTTTACCTTGCAAGGGTGAAACTCGATTCAGAATCATCTGTCTCTCGCAGAAATTGAGACTGCTTATTCCTTCTGCCACATAGAGTAAGAAGTGTAATTATTAATGGAATTATCTTGTTGAAAGTTAATCTCAACCTTGCTTGCTTAGTGTAGGTGGTTACCTAGAATGGATAATCAACTAGAATCTTGAAACCTAAAATTTAAAAATAGATCATACTCTTTGTTGCTTTTCAGCTGAAAATAAACCCAGAACCTTTGTAATGCCTTCATGAGTCTAGTTACTTGGTTAAGTATACCACGAAGCGGGTAAGCCTTGCTGAGTATTAGTATACTCAGTCTTGCTAGTAAATTTTTCTGGTATGACCTTCGAGAACCCCACGGATAGTTCTGCATGGCCAACTTCTGTTCCGTATGGCTGGTCCGTGGAGTGGGATCCGTCCCCGGCTGGCAGTGACCCTCCTGAATGACACCAGGCCTTGGGCTGAGCATGGTGTCAACCTTCGCGACGTGTGTAATCGCGAATTTATTTTTCCTTCCGTTGTAAACTTGGACGAGCTGTTTAGCTTGTCGTTTTAAACACTGTTTGTATAAGTTACATTAAGTTAGAAAAAGGTTTGTAATAATGTTTGCATTTCTGTAAATTAAAAGTTGGTGAGCTGTGCGGTGATTGTAAACTCGCCGTCGTGCGAGGTAAACCTGCTTTGATCCTGTTGAACCGTGGTTGTATCGGGCGGAGACCCGACATACCAATGGGTTGTTCCGTTTGAAGTGCATTGAGTTAGTATCGGCTGAATAGCGATGACTAGCGCACCTGAACCGGAATAATTCAGGCGGTTCTGCCACAAAATGCATCAAAGTGCCTACTGAGATCATTGAACAACAAGCCATAGAGATCGAGCCTGATCTGACTTATGTCGAACGGCCTATTCAAATTCTAGATACAAAGAAAGAGTCACTAGGAGAAAGAAGATTAAGATGTATAAAATCTTGTGGGACCACCATACCATTGATGAAGCTACCTGGGAAACTGAAGATTATCTTCAAAGAAACTTTCCCGAGTTTCTTAAGAATCCTTAAGTAATCACATTCTATATTTACCATTCCTGTAATCTCGGGACGAGATTCCTTTTAGGGGGAAAGGATGTGACACCGTAGGTGTCAAAATCGTAAAATATTAGGAAAGGATGTAAAATGTATATATTAAAATGTGTGAAATTTGAGTGTATATGTGAAAATAAGGACTTGTGTGTAATTATTTCAAAAATATGAGTCCTTTTGTGTAAAATGTTTGAATTACAAAGGTAACTCTTAAATTTCACTAGGGGTCAAAGTGTAAAAATGTTTATCATCATTACATTACCTGAACTTGCAATTAAGTCCAAAAATACATGAAATTTATCTAACTTAGGGCAAAAACTTTGAAAAGTCTGAGTTGAGTCCAAAGTTTTAAAATAAAGCTCTATCCCTTGAGTTTTTGGGGTTGGACCCTAAATAGAAGTTGTAGGGTTTGAAAAGTTCTACAACTTTTATTTTTACCATTTTCCCATTTAAGCTTTAGAACAGTGGGAAATTTAGATTTACAGCCCCTGGTGCCCCCCCTTTTCTTCTTCCTCCTCTGTTTCCCCTCTGCCGCGCGACTGCGCTGCCGTAGGCCGTCGTGCCGCGCCGCCCGAGGCTCCCACCTGCCACCCCTGACCCCCACACGTCGGCCCCGAGCCCGCCCACCACCTCCCCTCCTTCCTGCTGGCTTTCCCCGAGCGTGCCACGCTGCCGCCCGAGCCACCAGTAGCTACTTGCCGTCGGTGCCACTGCTCACCGTCGCTGCTGCTCTACCGGCGCCATTTTCTACTCTAGTAGCTCCCCTGCGTCGCCTCTAGGCCGGCCGCCGCTCTAGCTCCTCCCCTCTGGCTCTTCCCTGCACGTGCCACGCAGCATCACCTCTGCTCGAGTTCTGTGTGACATTCAGGTACTTAGGATTAAAACACACTAAATGCTACTATAAAGTGTGCATGTTTGATCTTGTGTATGTGTGTCCAAATTTGAATGCAAAAGGAAAAAGGATACTTATGTAATTCTGAAAAATGTAGGTCCTTTAGTGTTAAATGGGTGAGAATGGGAGGTAAAATCAAAACATATGAAGGTTGTTTCGCAAAAGTCAAGAACTTGCTTTTAAACCGCAAATATAGATGAAACTACCCAAAGGATGCAAGTGTAGTGTAGATTTTAAATAGGATTTCTTTAAAGTTTAAAACGTTGCTAAGTTTTATGTTAGTTTCAAATCTTTAGCACTTATGTAACTGAACCTTAAAGCAAAGTTGTAGGTCTTGCTAAACCCTACACTTTTGCTTTTGGGCACATTTTCATTTGAGCAATGGTTTGAAAGTTATCTTGGCTTTACAGAGGAGTCCCTGCACTTTCGGGAAATTGCAAACAGATCCCCCTTCGTCTACCTCCAGCCCTCGGCTCTCTGTTTTCTCTGCGCCCGACCCCCACCGCCCTCGCCGGCCATGTGCCGTGCACGGGCCGCCCCCGCGCCGCCTTCCCTCGCACCACGTGCCGCCCCAGCACTTGCGCCGCCGCTTCCCACCTCGCGCTTGATCTCTCCTCGCCTCTCCACGTCGCGCCGCCGCCGCTCGAGCCGCCACGACTCCCGCCGGCTTGCCAGCTCCTGCTCCCATGCGACCACGCGTTCTTTTGGAGCCCGAGCACGTCCTAGAGCTTCCCACGCACTCTCTCTTGCTTTCACGCGTCTACATTTCCACTGCCATTTCCTCTCCCAAGCACCACACCTTGTTGAACCTCCGCTGCAGCTCCTGCTCGTCGTCGACAGCCGCTGCTGCCGCTTCCCATCCCCGATCCCATGCTCCTAGAACACTGCCGCGACCCACTGGTGCTCCCCAGCCTGCCCAATTTCGCTCTCGTGCACCGGAACGACCGGACCACTACGCCGGTGAGCTCGAGCTTCCGCCACCGCTCAGCCTCGCCGTCGTCCCGTCGATCCACCGGCCCTCAACCCCAGCCAAGGGCACCAGCAGCACCACATCATCCCATAGAAGCTTCCCAGCAGCTTCTTCACCGCCCTCCGGCACCCCAGCCACAAGAACACCATGCCGCCATTGCCGCCGGTGAAACCCGAGCCACCTCCACGTCGACAACCCCCTTTCACCCCAATTCCAGCCGAACCAGGTACCGAAATAGCATCCCCACGACTCCACGATGCTTGTGCGCGCTCCATCCCTCCATGTTCATTGGCCCCTCGCTGGGAACAAGGACGCGCCGCCACGGCCACCGTCATTCCTCGCCGTCGACCTTGCTCTGCCACCTTTCTTTGTGCCCACCACCCACCAACGTGTGCACCTCATCCTATATATCATATAGGACCAGTTTCCCCTCGGCCAAACCCTCGCCGCCGGCGAGAACACGCCGGCCAGACACCACGACCGCTGTCTTGACCCGGCAAGGACCCCATTGTAATCTAGGTTTTCATGTTAGGGTCCCATATGCAAAAACCCGAGGGCCCCTCTACAAGTTTTCATTTAGTGTTGTTTGTAAAAGCTGTCAACTTGTAAACTTGATAGAAATTTGTAGAAAAATTCAAAAATGGTCAAACCAATTTTGTTATACTCCTGAAGTTTATCTCTACAACTTTGATTAATAGAGTATGGTTTGAAACCCAATGCTTGTTAAGTTATTTTAAAGTCTAGCAAAAGAGTGTATTGTGTGTAACTTTTGCATGTTAACTTTGTTACCTATGAATTTTGGTGAGTAGCTTGTTTAAGGTATAAGTGATCTTGTGTGAAAAATTCACCTATAATGCTACACTCTAGCTTAAGTTAATTTAAACTTATGCAAATCAAGCTTGAAAGAGTTTAAATTTAATTAGGCTTGTTGTTAAGGTATTTATACATAGATATTTTTACCATGTAATGATCTACAATAGAGTAGTCCATAGTGAATATTTTAGGAATTTACAACACTGTTTTCCTTAAGGTTTGTATTTAAACTTGAAATTTGAACTTAATTCAAACACTATAGCTTCTATTTTCAGAATATTATGAAAAATTCATAGTAAGCTTATCCACTAGGAATAAGCTTATCCACAAAAATTCAAGGCCATAGCCTTTATGAATTTCAAATTAAAAATTAAACTTGTTGACCTAATTAAATTAATACAACCAAATAGGATAATTGAATTAGGATACCAATAATAAGTTTATATTTAAGCCTCTTCTTTATGAATTTATATGTATTAATCTGTTGGATTGCAACTTTATCATGAAATAAAACTCTTAACTCGAGAACCATCTAAGTCAAATCATTGCATATCATGTAGACTCAACGACACTCGACGACGGAGACTGCGAGCTAGTCCCGGAAACTAAGCAAGGGATTTCTGAAGATCCTGCAAACGTCGTCGAGACTCTAACTGAAGCTCCGAACCAAAGTTTGAAAATCTTTGACACTCCTACCCCCAGCCCCGGTGCATAACCCAGTATTTAAAATTACTACGTTTATACAATTTTATGCTTATATATTATATCTTGCATTAAGTCTAGGAGTTGCAATGGAACCCTAGATGCATGAATACTAGGATCCTATGTATTGTGCCTGAGTCCGTATCGAATAGATGCTCTGCTAATAGGACCGGCAGAAGTCGGGTGATTTCCTATCGGAGTTGAATGTTTACTATTCTGCAATCACTATAAGGATGATGGACGGGGTCATGTGCAGTATCATGACTCCGAAGGTTACCCCATCTGTGTTGATAAAAATTGATAAGGTCGCAGTGTGTGGTAGTGGTGGCTAAGCGTTTGAAAGTACTAGCCACATGCCATGAAATATGGTAAAGCGGTAAGGTACTAGCCACATGCCGTGAAATATGGTCAAGCGGTAAGCCTAGTAACCAATCGGCCCGAGGAGTGGACATACCTCGCACCACTCGTAATTTGGTTTTTCTCACGCACCGACGTGCGGGAGTACATTCCGCGCTAGCGGATAAGAGTACGGTCATGTAGTCGCGCTACAGACATATGTCCTGCACAATTGGTGTGCGTATGGTCTTACAGTCGCTTGTGGTGGCCCTGTTCCATGAGTCGGAATGAAAGGCAAACAGTTGCTTTGGAACTATCGTTGGATGTTCCAAGCGTGTGAGTTAGGTTTACCCTTGCAAGGTTTGGAAATTCGATTCAGAATCGTCCGTTTCTCGCAGAGATTGAGATTGCTTATTCCTTCTGCCACATAGAGTAAGAACAGTAACTATTGTTGGAATAATCTTGATGAATGCTAATCTCTACCTTGCTTGCCTAGAATAGGTGCTTACCTAGAATGGTTAATGAGACTAGAATCTGAAAGCTAAAACATGAAAGTAGATCATACTCTTTGTTGCTTTTCAGCAAAAGAAAACAAGAGCCACTAAACCTTTCATGATCTAGTTATGGGCTAAGTATACCCGACTCCGGTTAAGTCTTGCTGAGTATTAGTATACTCAGTCTTTGCTAGTCTATTTTTCAGGTATGACCTTTGAGAACCCCACGGATGGTCCAGCATGGCCAACCTCTGTTCCGTTTGGCTGGTCTGTGGAGTGGGATCCGTCCCCGGCTGGCAGTGACCCTCCGGAATGACACCAGATTTTGGGCTGAACGTGGTGTCAACTCTCGCGACGTGTGTAGTCGTGAGTAAATTTTCTTCCGCTGTGACTTTACACAAGTTTGCATAACTTGTGGTTTTCAAACAATGTTTGTATAAGTATACTTAAGTTTGAAACTGTTTGTAATAATGTTTAATATTCTATGAAGTAAAAGTTGGTGAGCTATTATGCGATTGTAAACTTGTCTTCGTGCGAGGTAAACCTGCTTTGATCCTGTTGAACCGTGGTGGTATTGGGCGGTGACCCGACAGACCAATGGGTTGTTCCGTTTGAAGTGCGTTGAGTTAGGATCGCCTGTATAGCGATGACTAGCGCACTTGAGCCGGAATAATTCAGGCGGTTCTGCACAGCTGGTATTAGAGCTGTAGGTTTACTCTTACAACTGCAGCAGCTGCTAAAAATGTTTTCAAGATAAAATTTGCTTAACAAAAGAAATTGCAAGGTGCGTTGGACTCGTTAAGGTGGGTGCTTAGATCGTAAAGCCCTAGGGAATTATACGGGAATTATCAGGTGGCTGCTATTATATATATGTGGATAGCCAGCTCTAACTTGCAGCACTATTTTCTGTCAAAACTTACTTTCGAGCACAACCAACCCTAGATATTTATTTGTATTATTGTGTTCCTCAACATCGAGACAAAAAGGTAAGAAGGTAAGGATCCTCAGCCAACTGAGGGATATTAGCCTTCCTGTCGGTGATGCGAACCGAACGCTGTTTCTCAAGCAGTTGCCTACTTGAGATGCTGCCAATATATCAACTTAGGTTGAATATATTGGGAGTATATGGTTCGGCGCAGGGTATGGCGATCGCTGTTCATACCCCCGTTTTAAACGGTACTCCCGTGAATACGTTGCAGATGTAACATATGCTAACGTCGTCCGTACGGCGGAAATTGTACGGATACTGTTTCTATAGTGAACAGTACTATTTGGGGACGCTTTTTATGTCGTGTTGCCATGAAAGGTTCATGTTATATAAATGTGGTCTTCTGCAGGTACACTAACCATGATTAAGAGGTTAAAATGGATAGGACTTATCGATTAGTTATTAGTGAGAGACGTATGTGTCATGCCACCGAAAATTAGCCACGTAAGTCCGAAGATATTCGGCAATTATTTTGGTTGTGAGGTCGAATAGTACGTGCATGCATAATCCATCCATAATTAAAATGAGTGCCTTAAATGTGTTGTTCTTTTAAGGACAAATAGAGTTTTGTCTATATTAGTGTGATTTCAATAGGATTCTTGTGGTAGTCTTAGTTGGGTTTTCAACATCCTTCAAAATCTCACCATCTGAATTCTTGTTTCAGATGGCGGCTCCTTCAAACATTTTTTGGGATCATGCAGGGCATCTCCATACCAATGCCTTGCACTGGGAGGGTTTTCCCCGTCTTTTATGGGAATTACTTAGTCTATTCTTCTACACTGAGCCCCCACAGTATGATGGAGTGGAGTATAGAGAGGAAGGTGTTCCCCGGTGTAGAGTCAAAATGACTATTCCTCAGCACCCTTTTCGTTCTCAGTGGCAGCCCATCGAGGTCGATGTGGTTGGCTATCATCTCATCGACACCATTGACACCGCAGCTCTTGAGGCCATCCACATCTTCTGCAACCAGCATCCCATGGAAGTTGCAGGCATCCTATAGGCCTATTCCCTGCAATAGATTCCAGTGATCCTGAGTGGAATTTCATGATAGCCCATTATGGTCATATGCTGGGAGATTCAGCCGAAGAAACGCTCCGTGGTACCATCAGGTTCATGAATGTCCAGCACCACTATCAGATTCTGCTACGCCGTGGTATGGGTCAGTTGACTGGTATAGCTCAAGGTCACTATCGAAATGCTGATCGACAGGTCACTCAGATAGAAGAGCTTCAAGCCTTGGTCACCGAGAAGGGGGAAATTATCGCAGCGCGTGAGGAGACCATTCTTCACCGGGAGGATTAGATCAATGAGAGTGATTCCATAATCACTCAACATGACACAATTATCGAGTTCCTCCAGGAGCAAATTCATGACCTTATCCTTGAGGTTGATGATGCCCATGCTCACATCGACGAACTCCAGCAACAGCCAGTACCTCCTGTTGTACCTGTAGTACCTGAAGGTGGAGAAGAAGACCCAGAGGAAATCGAGGGAGTTTCCAATCTCGACTCTGAGCATGGAGACCCAGAACCCAATCCCCAGCCAGATCACTCCTCTTCCGGTAGCCAGTCCTCCGTAGGCAACCTCGACGATTTCTAGTTCACCCAAATCATCGATCTTCCAGTTGTGATTAGTATAGAATGATGTGACATAGGTAGTGAGTAGCCTACCTATACCTAGAGCCACTTGTTGTAGTATATGTGGTATGTGTACATATGGCTTGACCCGTAGCAGTCGAACCACCTTGATGTAAGATGTTAAGGACAACCAGTATCTGTGTTGTAATCTAAGCCTCGTGTTCTGTTATCTTGTTTCAATATCTTTGCACTTGGAATGAGTTGATTGAACGGAGCATGTGAATTACATATCTGTTAGCAGCGGTATATCTTCTGAAAATGGGAGTAAGGACATGTGGTTAATAATGGACATCTCCTTTGTTTCAGATGGTTGGAGCCACATGTGGAACCCCAGAAGGTTTCCGGCCAGACCAAGCTAGCGGTTCCCAACAACCGCCGCCAGCCCCGCCAAATCTAGCAGAAGTCATGGCCCAACAGATGGAACTTCTGAACCAGCTAGTACAGGCTCAGATAGGCTAATTTCACCACCAGTCCCGAGGTCGTGATGAACCCCCATTGGCTAGTTACCAAGATTTTCTCAGTACTCAGCCCCCACTGTTCTATAAAGCAGATGAGCCCCTCGACGCTGACGCATGGCTCCGCACTATAGAGTCCAAGTTTGCGTTATTATCTGCACCATATTCAGATGCGAACAAGGCACTCTTTGCGGTACAACAACTTCGCAGCACTGCCCGCATATGGTGGGACCATTACTACTCCATGCAGCCGGCTGGTCATGTTGTCACATAGGACGAATTCTGGACTGCTTTCAGAGCACACCACATTCCAGAGGGACTCATTGAGCGAAAGCTCAATGAATTCCTGACGGTTCTGCAATATGCACAGGTCTTCAATCACCTGTGCCAATACGCGGGTTATCATGCGGATACTAATGTTCGTAAGCGAGACCGCTTCCGTCGAGGCCTAAACACAAAGCTTAAAGAACGGTTGAACCTGGTAAGGGCCGATAACTTCAATGAATTGGTCAATATAGCCATTACCCAAGAAGACTGCATATCAGCCCATAGGGCAGAAAAGAAACGGAAGACACCCACGGAACCCTCAACTGCGTAACCGCCAAGGTATCGGTTGGTCCAGAACCCTGCTTCCCGAGCACCGCCCTGGAACAATCTACCAGGCAGATGGGCAGCAAGGCCACCCCAGCAGGCTCGATTCAATCAGTCACCGACACCACAACCCTAGCAGCAACAGCAGCAAGGCCCGCGGCCGAGCTTTCTGCCGTCCAACCAGGGAAACAACAACTATCGTTGTTTCAACTACGGCAGCCCATCCCATTTCATTAAGGATTGCCCTCAACCCAGAAGATCTTTCCAAGGGCAAACATCCAACCCGAACGACATGGGCAACAGCAAGAAGCAAGTGGTACAAGTCCGCCAGGGGAGGGTGAATTTCACGACTCTATCCGAACTCCCCGAGGGTGCGCCAATAATGACGGGTACTTTCTCTATCAATCATCAACCCGTGATTATGCTTTTTGATTCTGGTGCCACCCATAGTTTTATTAGTTCAAAGTGTGGAACAAAAGTAGGCTTGGATCTCTATCCTACTAATGGAGCCTATATGATAGCAACTCCTGGCGGTAAAATTTTATCAAATCAAATCTATAGAAAGGTGCCAATCCAGCTGGTAGCCATTTGATAAAAACAGATTTACTGTTATTGGACCTAGAAGGAATGGATGTTCTCCTAGGCATGGATTGGATGACTAGGCACCGAGTGTCATTAGATATCTCTTCCCGAGCTGTGGAGATAGATTCACCCGACCATGAAACTACTATTCTCTATCTTCCACACCGGGGGTATAATAACTCTTGTGCCTATGCGGTAGAAGGGATTAAGTTAAAGGACATCCCTATTGTTTGCGAATATCCAGACGTTTTTTCAGATTATTTGCCTGGAATGCCCCCAGACCGGGATATTGAATTTGTCATAGAACTACAACCCGGCACAGCCCCCATATCTAAGAGGCCCTATCGTATGCCACCCAATGAGCTGGCAGAGTTAAAAATCCAACTCCAGGACCTCCTTGATAAGAGTTACATCCGTCCGAGTGCTTCACCATGGGGTTGTTCAGCCCTATTCGTAAAGAAGAAAGACAATAGCTTAAGGCTATGTGTAGATTATTGCCCTCTCAATGCGGTAACCATAAAAAACAAGTATCCTCTGCCCCATATTGACATTCTGTTCGACCAGTTAGCCGGAGCCAAAGTATTCTCTAAGATTGATCTTCGTTCCGGCTATCATCAAATCAAGATCAGACCGAGTGACATTCCAAAAATAGCTTTTTCCACCAGATATGGACTCTATGAATATCTGGTCATGTTGTTTGGTATTACCAATGCCCCAGCGTACTTCATGTATCTCATGAACTCTGTCTTCATGCAAGAACTCGACCAATTCGTGGTAGTCTTCATTGATGACATCCTAATCTACTCTAAAAATCTGGTAGATCATGCGAAACATCTTCATATTGTCCTTCAGAGATTGAGAGACCACCACTTGTACGCCAAATTCTCCAAATGCGAGTTTTGGCTAGATACCGTTAAATTTCTGGGACACACTATCTCCAGTGACGGTATATCCGTTGATCCCAGCAAAGTCTAAGAAGTGCTAGATTGGAAACCTCCAACATCAGTCCATCAGATCTGTAGTTTCCTTGGTCTAGCTGGCTATTATAGACGTTTCATTCCTGACTTCTCAAAAATAGCCAAGCCCATGACTGAACGACTAAAGAAAGGAGTTAAATTCTCCTAGGATCAGAAATGTGAAGATGCATTTCATACTCTCAGAGCACATCTCACTACTGCCCCAGTCCTGGCTCAACCAGATGTTTCCCAACCTTTTGACATCTATTGTGATGCTTCGGGAATCGGACTTGGTTGTGTGCTTATACAAGACAACCGACTGATTGCTTATGCATTACGAGCACTCAGGACTCATGAACAGAACTATCCTACCCATGATCTTGAACTCGCAGCTGTCATCCATGCACTCAAAATTTGGAGACATCATTTGATGGGTACAAAGTGCCATATCTATACTGACCATAAAAGACTCAAGTACATTTTCACGCAAGCTGATCTAAATATGAGGCAAAGACGCTGGCTAGAACTTATCAAAGATTATGATCTAGAAGTACACTATCATCCAGGCAAGGCCAACGTCATTGCGGATGCACTTAGCCGCAAGGCGCATTGCTCTTGCTTATTTGAGGCTTTCAATGAGACTCTTTGTTGGGAGATGAGAAAGCTTAATCTAGAGATCATTCCCCAAGGTAGCTTGAACCATCTCTCAGTTGAAGCTACGCTTAAGGATAACATCGTTCTGGCACAACAGCGTGACAAAGGGGTCAAAATCATTAAGCAGAAGTTAGCACAAGGAGAAGCAAAGTATAAGTGCTTTCGAATAGATCATGAAGGGGTTCTATGGTTCAACGAGCGTATCATTGTACCCAAGGACCATAAGCTTCATAAGCAGATATTGGACGAGGCCCATCTATCCAAATTCTCCATGCACCCTAGCAGTACCAAGATGTACCAGGATCTGAAACAGGACTTTTGGTGAACTCGTATGAAACGAGAAATTGCAAAGTATGTCTCGGAGTGTGATATTTGTCAAAGAGTTAAAGCCAGTCATCTAAGGACTGCTGGTATTCTTCAACCTCTACCCATTCCCTCTTGGAAGTGGGAGGATATCA
This sequence comes from Panicum hallii, assembly GCF_002211085.1. Lineage (NCBI taxonomy): Eukaryota > Viridiplantae > Streptophyta > Magnoliopsida > Poales > Poaceae > Panicum > Panicum hallii. Next base: position 31,412,438 of record NC_038049.1, on the reverse strand, counting down.
GCATGGATTTTATTGTTGGCTTACCCAACACCTCTCTAAAGCATCACTCCATTTGGGTAATCGTTGATCGATTAACCAAGACTGCCCATTTCCTTCCCGTGCATACTACGTTTAATGCCAAAAAGTATGCTGAGACCTATTTAGATCAAATCGTTCATCTTCATGGAGTACCTAAGACGATCATTTCTGATCGCGGAGCACAATTTATTGCTCGGTTCTGGGAGCAACTTCAACATGCTCTTGGAACTAAGTTAATCCGCAGCTCCGCATATCATCCTCAAACAGACGGACAAACGGAAAGGATAAATCAGATTCTAGAAGATATGCTTAGAGCTTGCGTACTTCCGTATGACAAGAATTGGGACAAATGCTTGTCATTGGCAGAATTTTCTTACAACAACAGTTATCAGACAAGTCTCAAGATGGCACCGTTTGAAGCATTGTACGGTCACCGATGCCGAACTCCTTTAAGTTGGTCACAAACTGGCGAGCGTAAAATCTTTGGACCTGACCTTGTCACTGAAGCAGAGGAAAAGGTGAAGACTATTCAGAATAATCTGAAAGCAGCCCAATCTCGACAGAAAAGCTATGCTGACATACGAAGAAGACCATTACAGTTTCAAGTCGAGACTTCGTATATCTTCGAGTATCTCCCACTCGAGGTATTCAACGGTTTGGCGTAAAAGGAAAACTTGCCCCTAGATATGTCGGACCTTTTGAAATTGTACAAATCTGTGGACCCGTAGCTTATCGTCTTCAACTTCCTCTTCAATTAGTGGCCATTCATGATACCTTCCATGTATCTCAACTTAGGAAATGTGTCAAAGTTCCTACCGAGATCATCAATTCCCAAGCCATCAAAATCGAATCTGATCTAACCTATACAGAACATCCAATCAGAGTGCTAGACACTAAAGAGAGAATCACTAGAAGAGAAACTATCAAGATGTTCAAAATTCAGTGGGATAATCATACTGAACAAGAAGCGACTTGGGAAACCGAATCCTATCTTCAATGAAATTTCCCAGATTTCCTTCAAGCCAACTCCCAAATCTGATCGTCCAATTCCACTCTATTCCGGAATCTCGGGATGAGATTCTTTTTAGGGGGGAAGGCTGTGACATTCAGGTACTTAGGATTAAAACACACTAAATGCTACTATAAAGTGTGCATGTTTGATCTTGTGTATGTGTGTCCAAATTTGAATGCAAAAGGAAAAAGGATACTTATGTAATTCTGAAAAATGTAGGTCCTTTAGTGTTAAATGGGTGAGAATGGGAGGTAAAATCAAAACATATGAAGGTTGTTTTGCACAAGTCAAGAACTTGCTTTTAAACCGCAAATATAGATGAAACTACCCAAAGGATGCAAGTGTAGTGTAGATTTTAAATAGGATTTCTTTAAAGTTTAAAACGTTGCTAAGTTTTATGTTAGTTTCAAATCCTTAGCTCTTATCTAACTGAACCTTAAAGCAAAGTTGTAGGTCTTGCTAAACCCTACACTTTTGCTTTTGGGCACATTTTCATTTGAGCAATAGTTTGAAAGTTATCTTGGCTTTACAGAGGAGTCCCTGCACTTTCGGGAAATTGCAAACAGATCCCCCTTCGTCTACCTCCAGCCCTCGGCTCTCTGTTTTCTCTGCGCCCGACCCCCACCGCCCTCGCCGGCCATGTGCCGCGCACCGGCCGCCCCCGCGCCGCCTTCCCTCGCGCCGCGTGCCGCCCCAGCACCTGCGCCACCGCTTCCCACCTCGCGCTGGCTCTCTCCACGCCTCTCCACGTCGCGCCACCGCCGCCCGAGCCGCCACGACTCCCGTCGGCTTGCCAGCTCCTGCTCCCATGCGACCACGCATTCTTTTGGAGCCCGAGCACGTCCTAGAGCTTCCCACGCACTCTCATTTGCTTTCACGCGTCCGCATTTCCACTGCCATTTCCTCTCCCAAGCACCACACCTTGTTGAACCTCCGCTGCAGCTCCTGCTCGTCGTCGACAGCCGCCGCTGCCGCTTCCCATCCCCGATCCCATGCTCCTAGAACACTGCCGCGACCCACTGGTGCTCCCCAGCCTGCCCAATTTCGCTCTCGTGCACCGGAACGACCGGACCACTACGCCGATGAGCTCGAGCTTCCGCCGCCGCTCGGCCTCGCCGTCGTCCCGTCGATCCACCGGCCCTCAGCCCCAGCCAAGGGCACCAGCAGCACCACATCATCCCGTAGAAGCTTCCCAGTAGCTTCTTAACCACCCTCCAGCACCCCAGCCACCAGAACACCGTGCCGCCATTGCCGCTGGTGAAACCCGAGCCACCTCCACGTCGACAACCCCCTTCCGCCCCAACTCCAGCTGAACCAAGTACCGAAATAGCATCCCCATGACTCCACAATGCTTGTGCGTGTTGCATCCCTCCATGTTCGCCGGCCCCTCACCGGGAACACGGATGCGCCGCCACGGCCGCCGTCATTCCTCGCCGTCGACCTTGCTCCGCCGCCTTTCTTTGTGCCCACCACCCACCAACGTGTGCACCTCAGTCTATAGATCGTGTAGGATCAATTTCCCCTCAGCCAAACCCTCGCCGCCGGCGAGAACACGCCGGCCAGACGCCACGGCCGCCGTCTTGACCCGGCACCGACCCCATTGTAATCTAGGTTTTCATGTTAGGGTCCCATATGCAAAAACCCGAGGGCCCCTCTGCAAGTTTTCATTTAGTGTAGTTTGTAAAAGCTGTCAAATTGTAAAATTGATAGAAATTTGTAGAAAAATTCAAAAATGGTCAAACCAATTTTGTTATACTCCTGAAGTTTAGCTCTACAACTTTGATTAATAGAGTATGGTTTGAAACCCAATGCTTGTTAAGTTATTTTAAAGTCTAGCAAAAGAGTGTATTGTGTGTAACTTTTGCATGTTAACTTTGTTACCTGTGAATTTTTGTGAGTAGCTTGTTTAAGGTGTTAGTGATCTTGTGTGAAAAATTCACCTATAATGCTACACTCTAGCTTATCCACTAGGAATAAGCTTCTATTTTTAGAATATTATGAAAAATTCATAGTAAGCTTATCCACTAGGAATAAGCTTATCCACAAAAATTCAAGGCCATAGCCTTTATGGATTTCAAATTAAAAATTAAACTTGTTGACCTAATTCAATTAATTCAACCAATTAGGATAATTGAATTAGGATACCAATAATAAGTTTATATTTAAACCTCTTGCTTTATGAATTTATGTGTATTAATTTGTTGGATTGCAACTTTATCGTGAAATAAAACTCTTAACTCGAGAACCATCTAAGTTAAATCATTGCATATCATGTAGACTCAACGACACTCGACGACGGAGACTACGAGCTAGTCCCTGAAACTGAGCAAGGAATTTCTGAAGATCCTACAAACGTCGTCGAGACTCTAATTGAAGCTCCGAACCAAAGTATGGAAATCTTTGACACTCCTACCCCCAGCCCCGCTCTAGAAGGCAAGCCCCGGTGCATAACCCAGTATTTCAAATTACTATATTTATACAATTTCATGCTTATATATTATATCTTGCATTAAGTATAGGAGCTGCAATGGAACCCTAGATGCATGAATACTAGGAACCTATGTATTGTGCCTGAGTCCGTATCGAATAGATGCTCTGCTAATAGGACCGGCAGAAGTCGGGTGATTTCCTATCACTCGCGTGATATAGGAGTTGAATGTTTACTATTCTGCAATCACTATAAGGACGATGGACGGGGTCATGTGCAGTATCATGACTCGGAAGGTTACTCCATCTGTGTTGATAAAAATTGATAAGGTCGCAGTGTGTGGTAGTGGTGGCTAAGCATTTGAAAGTACTAGCCACATGCCGCGAAATATGGTAAAGCAGTAAGCCTAGTAACCAATCGGCCCGAGGAGTGGACATACCTCCCACCACTCGTAATTTGGTTTTTCTCACGCACCGACGTGCGGGAGTACGTTCCGCACAGTGGACAGGAGTACGGTCATGTAGTCGCGCTACAGACATATGTCCTGCACAATTGGTGTGCGTACGGTCCTACAGTCGCTTGTGGTGGCCCTGCTCCATGAGTCCAAATGAAAGGCAAACGGTTGCTTTGGGACTATCGTTGGATGTTCCAAGCGTGTGAGTTAGGTTTACCCTTGCAAGGTTTGGAAATTCAATTCAGAATCGTCCGTTTCTAACGGAGATTGAGACTGCTTATTCCTTCTGCCACATAGAGTAAGAACAGTAACTATTGTTGGAATAATCTTGATGAATACTAATCTCTACCTTGCTTGCCTATAATAGGTGCTTACCTAGAGTGGTTAATGAGACTATAATCTGAAAGCTAAAACATGAAAGTAGATCATACTATTTGTTGCTTTTCAGCAAAAGAAAACAAGAGCCACACAACCTTTCATGATCTAGTTATGGGCTACGTATACCGACTCCGGTTAAGTCTTGCTGAGTATTAGTATACTTAGTCTTGCTAGTCTATTTTTCAGGTATGACCTTTGAGAACCCCATGGATGGTCCAGCATGGCCAACCTCTGTTCTATTTGGCTGGTCCGTGGAGTGGGATCCGTCCCCGGCTGGCAGTGACCCTCCGGAATGACACCAGGTTTCGGGCTGAACGTGGTGTCAACTCTCGCGACGTGTGTAGTCGCGCGTAAATTTTCTTCCGCTGTGACTTTACACAAGTTTGCATAACTTGTGGTTTTCAAACAATGTTTGTATAAGTATACTTAAGTTTGAAACTGTTTGTAATAATGTTTAATATTCTATGAATTAAAAGTTGGTGAGCTGTTATGCGATTGTAAACTCGCCTTCGTGCAAGGTAAACCTGCTTCGATCCTGTTGAACCGTGGTGGTATCAGGCGGTGACCCGACAGACCAATGGGCTGTTCCGTTTGAAGTGCATTGAGTTAGGATTGCCTGTATAGCGATGACTAGTGCACTTGAGCCGGAATAAGTCAGGCGGTTCTGCCACATTCTGCCCGGCCGCCACCTTGCCATCGTCATGCCTAGCCCCCGTGCGTGCTTCCCCACCTTTCCTTGCTGGTATAAAACACTCAATAGCTTCCCCTCCCTCCATTTCGCTCTCTCTAGCACTCGCATTCCACACCGAGCGTTGAATCCACCATCGCCGCTCCAGCTCTTCTCCGGCGACCTCTCTGCTCACCGTGGGCAGACCACCCCAGCTCCTCCCGATCCACGACAGCCCCTCCTCTAGCTTCGCTGTGATCCCGTGAAGCTCACCAGCACCTCCATCGCGGCCCTTAAGCACTGCATCCACCTCGCCGACGAGCTCCCCCTTCGCCGCCGTTCCGGGTCACCGTGGGAACGCGTCTTTCCGACCGTCCTAGCTCCCAACAAGCCGCTCAGGAGAACCGCCTCAACCCCCTAAAGCTTTTCCCCTACCTCCGATCCACCGTCGGTGAGCCGCCACGCCGGAACACGGCCGCCGTGATCAAGCTCCATCGTTGCCGCCTCGGTTCACCGTCGTTCCACCCCCTCCGGTCACCCCCGACCTGTACATCAGCCCCAGCAAGGTTCGCCCTAGTTCCTTGAACCTTCCTGGTCGGTTCCCTCTTGCCGCCGTCGCTAGAATTTGGCCGGCACATCTCAGCCTCTCTATCCCGATGAGCAAGGACCCAATTGCATTGATTTGAATCTTTCCGAGGGCCTGGCTGCAAGATTTCAGTCCCTCCCCTCAATTCAAAATCATTGATCTTTAGAAATTTGTAGAACTTTGTAGAAAATTTAGAAAAATACCAAACCAGTTTTATTTGAATCCTTGAAGTAAATTCTACAACTTTTGTTACTAGATTTTGGTTTGAAACCAAATATTTTTGAGTTATTTTAAAACTTAACAAAAGGGTATATTGAGCATAACTTGTGGATGCTAGCTCCAGTGTTTGTGATTTTTGATGTGTGGCCTGTTTAGGGTATGAGTAAGCTTGTGTGTAAATTTCAAGTACAATACTGAACTCTAGCTTAAATTAATTAGAACTTATGCAAATCAAGCTTAAAATGGTTTAAATTCATTCAAGCATGGTACTAAGGTTTTTATGCTTAAATCTTTTTACCATATGAGGTTCTGTAGTTGAATAGTTCATAGTAAAATTTTCAAGATTTATAGCACTGATTTGCCTAAGGTTTAGATTTAAACTTGAAGTTTGAACTTAATTCAAATACTTTAGTTTCTATTTTCAGAAAATTATGAAAAATTCATAGTAAACTTACCTGCTAGAAGTAAGCCTACCCACAAAAATTCAAGGCCGTAGCCTTTGTGGATTTCAAAACAAAAATCAAACTTGTTAACTTAATTCAATTAAATCAATTCATTTGATAATTGAATCAAAGTACACATGGTAAGTTTGACTTCAAACTTCCTGCTTTATGAAATTATGTTTGTCAATTGGTTGGATTGCAACTTTATCGTGAAATAAAAGTATGGACATTTCTCAATTATAATGTTTGCATATCATATAGACTCGACAACTCTCGCTGACGGAGACTACCAATTGATCCCGGAACCAGAAGGGGATAATTCTAAAGACCTCGGGAACATTATCGAAGATATAACTGAAGCCCCGAACCCCGGTTCGAGAAGTTTTAATATTGACATCTCTGACCCCAACCCCACCAACGAAGGCAAGCCCCGGACATAAACCGCTATTTTACTACACTGCAATTTATATATCTATATATATCTACTTTTGCATTTAAGTTTCCAGGAATTGTAATGAAATCCTAGTTGCATATTCCTAGGAACCTATGTATTGAATACTAGAAACAGAGTCCGACTAGCTGCTAAGCTAATAGGACCGGTAGAAGTCGAGTGATTCCCTGTCACTCGCGAGCTTTATATGAGTTGCAATGTTTAAATTTCTGCAACCACTATAAGGATGACGGATGGGGTTGTGATTATGATTATGATTCATGACCTTGGTAAAAACCCTGTCTGTGTTGATAAAAGTTGCTAAGGTCGCAATGTGTGGTAGCGGTGGTTAAGCGTTTGAAAGTACTAGCCACATGCCGCGAAATATGGTAAGCGGTAAGCCTAGTACCCAATCGGCCCGAGGAGTGGACATACCCCCCACCCACCACTCGTAATTTGGTTTTTCGCACACGCACCAACGTGCGGGAGTACATTCCGCAGCGGATGAGAGTACATCCTACAGTCACACACACTGTAGGAGTACGTTTCGCACAGGCGGACAGGAGTACGATCATGTAGTCGCGCTACAGACATACGTCCTGCACATTGGATGTGCGTATGGTCCTACAGTCGCTTGTGGTGGCACTGATCCACAAGTCAGAATGATCATTGGATGTTCCAAGTGTATGAGATAGGTTTGCCTTGCAAGGTTGTGAAATTCGATTCAGAATCGTCCGTTTCTCACGGAGATTGAGACTGCTTGATCCCTTTGCAAATAGAGTAACAAGAGCAACCTTATGGTTATCAAAGATGATGTTTGTTTAAAAGATTCTACCATGCTTGAATAGTTATAGTTGCTTACCTAGAATGGATAATCAGCTAGAACCTGAAAGCTAAAATTTGAAAGTAAGGATCTACTCTTTGTTGCTCTTCAGCTGAAAACTATACCTAGAACCATTAAAAGCCTTCATAGTCTAGTTACATGGCTAAGTATACCATGAAACGGGTAAGCCTTACTAAGTATTAGCATACTCAGCCTTGCATTGTGAATTTTGTTCCAGGTATTCCCCCTGAGGACTCTACTCTGCCTGTGCCATGGCCCTATGCTCTTCCCGATGGTTGGTCCGCGGTGTAGGATCCGTCCCCGGCCAACACAGGTCCCTCCGAGTGATGTTGAGCATGGGCTTAGCTCAAACATCCGTTGTGCGATGTCTGTAGTGTCGCATTTTGTTTTTCACTGGAGATACTTCAACCTAAATAGTATTGTACAAATTTGTACTAGCTAGGTCCTGCTACGATGTTTGAATACTAATGTAATATTATGCCTATGATGTAAAAATGGTTGGCAGTTGTATCTTTGGACTCGCCTTCATGCGAGGTACCTTGTTTTGATCCTGTGATAGGTGGTTTTATCGGGACTTTACCCGACAGACCATGGGGTTACACCATTTGAAGTGCGGTTGAGCCTTTAATGCCTTCCGAGAAAGGATCAGCGCACTTGAGCCGGTGTAATTCAGGTTGGTTCTGCCACACGGTCATTCCCTCGAACGCACACGCACAACATCTACACACGCGCACACACACCACTACCTGCCACACTGGATCTGGCAGCCACACTAGATCCGGAGTGAGACCGACAAGCGGGCCCCGCCTATCGGGGGAAGCAAGGAGCACTGCCCCTTGGGCCCTTCTTGTCAGAGAGAAAGAGAGGGAGAGAGTGGTGGGCTATGGGCCGGCCTATTAAGCTGAGTCGGCCTACATGTCCAGCCAGCCCAAGGACCGAGCTGCCCTGCTGAGCCGCAGGCCGAGCTGACCCGTGAAGCCAAGCCGAGCCTGGATGGGCCTCGAGCCGGCCCAACCCCCTTTTGAGCCTAGAACCGAGCCGGCCCTTTTCTTTTCCTTTTACCCGGCCTGATTGAGGGCCCCACCTGTCAGCCTCGGGGTGAGGCTGACCCGTGGGACCCACTGACCCCTTGACCATTGACCATTGACCGGTTAGCGTTGACGGTCAACGCTATCGTCAGCAGGGCCCACTGCTGATGTCAGCAGGTACTGACTGTCGATGTTTTTACCGTCGGCCTACCTAGGGATACCCTAAGGTAGGTGATTATTTGGTGAGGGATCGCCGGATCTGGAACTTGAAGGTGAACGCAAGGACACAAGACACAAATTTAGACAGATTCGGGCCGCTAGAGTAGCCTAATACCCTACGTCCTGTTTTGGGGTGTTGTATATTGCACCCTGCGCTTGGGTGTTGAGTTGCCTGTTGGCTGCTCTCGGTTGGTTCTTTGCCTATCTAGGTATCCTTGCCCTCCTTTATATATCCCAGGAGATGGGGTTCCTAGTAGGATTACAAGGTAGGAGTCCTAGTAGGATTACAAGATATGAGTCCTAATAGGATTACAGTAGAATCCTAGTACGAATCAGACTTCTTTTTCCTCACGGGTAGCTCGCTTGCGGTCCCTAGGGGATCTATCCCTCACACTGACCCCACCAGTGACGTCATGCTGCCGTCATGCCGACGTCAGCATGCCACGTGTCACTGCTGAGTGTTTTTCTTTTCCGAAATTCTTTTATTAATTTCAGAAATAGGTTTTTCCTTATAAAATTCATAATAAATCGACCGGACATGCAAAAATTATGAAACCAGTTCCATAATTCCTCTAAAATCATGAACTACCCGTTAAGGTAGGTTTTGTGGTGATTTGGATCTTATTTGGAGAGCTTTTGTGCATTCTTGCACTTTGGACCTTGCCCTTACTCGTATTCACGAATAGGACCCGACTACGAGGAGTTGACCGACAGCCAGGACCACTCGGAAGCTCAGGAGGACTTCAAAGAGACGCCAGGTTCACGCCCATCTATGATCTGAATACCTAATAGGCATTGCTTGCTAGATATGCTATCGCTACTTGTGTAATCCTTTCGAGATGAACCTGCATAGCCTATTTTATCTATCCATACTCCTTGCAACCCTATCACTTTTGATTAATATAAATGAAATGCCATGCTGTATCTCGAATGTGTTTGTGTGGGAATGGATGGATAGTCTTGGCGTGTGTGGAGATACTCTATTCAGGAGTTGGTGCTTAGGGCTTTAGCTGGGAGTGGGCGAACTTAACTCGATCGTGGATCGAGGGCTTGGGCACACCACTTACCCATTATGAGGGTGGGCCCAATCCGGGGCTAGCAAGTGCGGTACCAAGCCGGTAGGAGGGTAGGAGGATCGAGTATCGGTGCAAGGGAAGGAGGTGCTGACCTCATGTTCCCCGAGACGCATGGGAGGCTTCACAGTCCCGGGGTGACCTCTTGTGGGAGGATGCGCCCAAGACCCGGGAACGCCGGATGGTGGCGTGGCTCCTATTCCTGTTTCAGTAGACCGGTGTTTCGTCTATTAGTCGGCTGATCCCCGACTGGTGTCAATTTGAGTGGGTCCAGGTGTGCAACCCCTGTAGGGTGAAATCTATGCGTTTAGCCGTATCCTCGGTCATGGACATCCCTACTCTTCTGTTGCTCTTATTAGTTAGTGTTACTCATGATTTCTACTTCCCTCTAGAATGACTTTCTACCAAGGGGCAGTTGAGATGCGAGGAGAGGGAGTCCTTGCATCGACTTGGTGGTTCGGGAGGTGTGCGTTGGTTGGGAGTCCGGGATGCCGGAAGGGCCCGAGTTGGGGATGGAAGAAGATATGAATACTTATATATGTTATTACATGCATAGAAAACCCCAGCTTTATCCCTTGAACCTTGTTATACCTTTAGTATAGTTCACTATAAAGCTTGCATTCGGATGGTGACGTGAATCTATCCCATACCTTGGGGATAGCCTGGTATGATGCAGGATCCGATCCGGAGTTCGACCCCAACGATGACGGTTGGTACAACTGAAGCCCGTGCTACGCTCGAGTTGCCTGTGGAGGAGGTTTCAGAAGATGAAGGACGGCCAGAGGCCTAGTTACCGCTTTATGTTTCCTGCTTGAATCGCTCTAGTCGAGAGGCTTGTAATAAATTCCGTACTACAAATTAAACCCATGTTTGACCTTATGCGGAGTATGACTATGATATTATGCCTGGAATGAGTTCTGTATGTGATAGCGCTTGATCCAGGGACTATCACAATGATACAGGGAGTCGGATTCCTCGATGTGGGAACCCGGTTCATTTCAGGTTTACTGCTGCTAGAGTTAATGGGCTTGGCCCATTGGAAATTTTTGGAATTCCTATAAATCTCAAAGGCCCATATGTGTAAAAGGAAATGGTGCAAAGTTTAGTCCCACCTTGCTAGTGGAGGGGTGGGATGGCCAACATGAATATGGAGGTTGTCTCCACTCCTCCAAGCTATATGATGGGGGAGAGAAGAGAAACACCACAGGCGCGCGCACGCTACGCCTCACCTCGCCGGGCCGGGCTCGGGCACAGGGCGGGGTGGGGCGGGGCGAAGGGCGCGGGGCGCGACACCTGCATGAATGGTCCACTGAAATCCAGCCCCTCGCTTTGCGGGGGCGCGTTTTCCTTTTGTAGTTTTATTTTTGGTGATTTGGGCTCTGAGTCTACGAGATATGGAAACCTAAACCCTAAACCTAATCAGTTTAGATCGCTAACGCAATGCGAGGCTGGTTTGGTTTCCCTATATATATTGATGGGATATGAGGTGGGCTACACTAGCGATAAACGAAAACTTCCACCGCATAAACCAGGAAAATTGTTGTTATAGATCATGGAATTACCACTAGACGTGCGGGTGCGGAACTTCTGTAGTGCGTCGGGGTAGTGTAGTTGGTCGCCGGCAGTGCAGTTGAAAGACCTCCTCACATGCAGCTTGTCCTCATGCAGCAGATGCAGCACCTCCCGACTGTGATCAAGCGAACGAGGACCAGTTTGGCGACCCCGAACCTGAGGGACAGTGCTTCGATCAGGATCTCCCGCAAGGATTTGAAGATGGCAAGTTCAATCCCGCCCTTTGATGCATGTTTCTGCCCTAGTTTTTATGAACACAACCCGTTGGCCTGTTTTATAAAAATGCATGGTTTTGCTTGAGAAAACATGGTAGGATAGCCACCCTTGTTTTGTGATAACCACCCCTTGTTTTGTGATGACTATTCCTTGACCACCTATTTTATAAATAAAAATGTGTGTGTGTGTGGGAAGAGATAAAATGTGGTTTTGAAAGATGAGTTAGACGGGATGGATGGTATTTTCGTGCGAATTGCCGTTGGAGTGCTCGTACCTGCGTGGTTGAGCAAGGAAGGGAGAAATCCATCTTGTCACCCCTAAGGACTGAGTTGATGTGTCATCTCACCTAGCTTCCTGTCGTGCAAACCACTTGACCGTTGTATGGGCAACGGCTTAGCATAAATCCCACTAGTTAGTCTGATAGCCATCAGGAGAGCTGAGAGCAACGGGTGATCAAAGGAGAAGGGATAAGCTCTGTGTGACTTATGCCCCGGTTAAACCTCGGAGATAGGTCGAATGACCCCTTGATGGATCCCGTGGTGGCTAGTCAGGTCTAGCTAAGGTGGGTAATGGCTTTGTTGGGATCTGCACCGACACTAAGGTGATCGTGCTGTGGTACCCCACCTGTGGGTAAAGTTGCACACCTCTGCAAAGTTGAAATCCATTCAAATAGCCATGCCCACGGTATTGGGCAAGTTATGGTGTGGTCACATAACTAGTGTTTCTCTCTGGGAATGGTTGGACTGGTGTGGGTTGTTTGGAAAGTGTCCGGCAGTTGTGCCATGTGCTACGGCGGATGGGGAGTCCGGTAGCAGCTTAAAACTTGGATCCCGGGTGGATCAACATCATGTACTCCTTGGTACGTAAAAACTGGTTTTGAGAAATGTTTTTAAACAGACCTTTGCATACAACCGAGTTTTCAGCAAATGAACCCTAACTTTATCCTTGGACTGTCCTGTGCATTGATTTCTGTTATGCCCCCACCCCCCGTGGGTGTGATTGGACATGCTGAGTACGTTTGTACTCACCCCATTCTTACTTTTCACAGCAGAAGACCTAGACTACCTCCCCGAAGACGTCGAGTAGGGTTTCGTCCTGCACCCAGTCTTGCCTGTGGTTAGGGCCACCGCTGGAGTTCCGCATGGCACAAGACTCTGATGACCCTCTTTTCGTAGCTAGTGTAGTAGTGTGGGTTTTAGTTGTAATCCTCGCGATAGTGGCGCTTCACTGCCCATTACCGAGTAGAGTTGTACGGTGATGTACCATCTGATGTAATAAAAGTGTTATCAGCCTCCTGGGACTGATAAAGCATCACTTTTAAGTCTTCCCTGATGGGGGGGACGCTTCACTAATTCAGATCATATCCTTATTAGGCTTGCAGCCCCTTAAGTGTGTGACCCTATGGGCTCACACGCGAACAGACATGGCCCAAGTACTCCTACTCGACCAATAGTTGATAGCGGCCTCTAGCAAGACGTGTCAACTCCTATGCGCGCGCAAAGATCATATCAGACAAGCTGTCACAATCTCATATACATGCTATTCCCTTTGCCTCATAATATTTGGTCTAGCTCCAACCTGACATCTCTTTCTTGATGCCGTGATTCGGAATCCTTGGTTAACACTTAACCCTAGAACAACCATGCATTTCTTGATCCGATCACTCGAGGGGCCCAGAGATATCTCTCTCAAGCAGAGAGGGGCAAATCCCATCTTAACTAACCATGTCTCACAGCATGCTTCTTGACAAACCCGAGAACCACCTTTATGACTACCTAGTTACGGAGTAACGTTTGATGGCTCCTAAGTAGGTCAGTTCACATCTTGAGTACATGTGACAATCTGAGGTCTAAGAACACAGCATACACATTGTGTAATAAGAAATTACTATTTCTTGAGTTGGGTCGGTCCAACCTCATGTCATACATGTGCTCATATTATTAGTTTGACATCTCCATGTCTATGACTTGTGAAACATAGTCATCAACTAATACATGTGCTAGTCTATTATTCATGTGTGTCCATACATGAACTCCGACTAGGAATAACTTTAGAATAACCATACAAGTAAAGCGTCTCACAAACAATTCACATAATTGTCAATCAATATAAGTTGCTTTTTATGGATATTCAATGAACACATAATACATCATGGATACAACAAAATATGATCATCTCTATGATTACCTCTAGGGTATATTTCTAACAGTCTCCCACTTGCACTAGAGTCTAATCTAGAAGATATCTAACACCCATAGCTCTTGTGTGCGCTTCATGCTTAGGCTGTGGAAGAGGCTTTGTCAAAGGACCAGCAACATTCAAATCCATGTGTATCTTGCATATCTTGATCTCACCCCGTCTAACGAACTCTCATATGAGGTGAAACTTCCGCAGTACATGTTTCTTCTTCTGGTGATTCCTTGGCTCCTTAGCCAGCGCTATTGCCCCATTGTTGTCACTATAGAGGTTCAATGGGCTGAACGCATTTGGAAACACACCACGCTCAATGAGGAACTTCCTCATCCAAACACCTTCCTTTGCTGCTTCCAAAGCTGCAATGTACTCGGCTTCCGATGTAGAATCAGCCACGGTATCCTGCTTGGAACTTTTCCAACATACAGCACCACCATTCAATGTGAACACAAATCCTGATTGCGACTTTGAATCATCTTTGTTGGTTTGGAATCTAGCATCAGTGTAACCCTTTACAGTGAGCTCCTCCTCACCTCCATAGACTAGGAACACATATTTAGTCCTTCTTAAGTACTTAAGAATGTTTTTCACCGTTGTCCTATGACTCTCACCTGGATCAGACTGGTACCTGCTTGTAGCACTTAGAGCATATGAGACATCTGGGTATGTACTTATCATCGCGTACATGATAGATCCAATTGCCGAAGCGTATGGAACCTTGCTCATGCGATCAATCGTCGAAGGACACTGAGTCTTGCTGAGATGTATACCGTGTGACATAGGCAAGAACCCTTTTTTTGATTGTTCCATGCTGAAACATTTCAACACCTTGTCAATGTAAGTGTCTTGGCTTAATCCAATAAGCCTTCTCGATCTATCTCTATAGATTCTTATGCCTAGAATGTATGCGGCTTCCCCTAAGTCCTCATAAAAAAACTATTTTTCAGTGAAGTCTTGACGGATTCTAGCATAGGAATATCATTCCCAATCCGCAATATGTCATCTACATATAGGATCAGAAATGTAACAGAGCTCCCACTTTCCTTCTTATAAACATAAGCTTCTTCTTTATTCTGAAAAAAACCAAACCCTTTGACTACTTCATCAAAACGAATATTCCAACTCCGAGATGCTTTTCCACCCATAAATGGATTTCTGAAGTTTGCATACCTTTCCAGCATTGGTCGGATCGACAAAACCTTCAGGCTCTATCATATACATGTCCTCATCCAGGTTTCCGTTCAGGAAAGCTATTTTGACATCCATCTACCATATCTCATAATCGAAATACACGGCTATTGCTAGAATGATCCGAATAGATTTAAGCATCGCTACGGGAGAGAATGTCTTGTCATAGTCAACTCCTTGAACTTGTCTAAACCCTTTTACGACAAGTCGAGCCTTATAGATGTGAACATTTCCATCCACATCTTTCTTCTTCTTATAGATCCATTTGCACTCTATGGCTTTAACACCATCAGGCGGGTCAACCAAGTTCAACACTTGATTGTTTCCCATGGAGTCTATCTCGGATCTCATGGCACTCTACCATTTCTCAAAATCTGGGTCCATCATCGCTTCTGTATATCTCGCAGGCTCATCACTACCCAACAATAATATCTCGCACGTGGCGCGGAGCCTTGCCGACCTTCGTGGTTGCGGTGGTGCTTCTATTGCCACATGTATCTCAACTTATTCTGCTACATTAGCATTATTTTTTAAATCTTGTCCGATTGGCTCATCTTGAACCTCTTCAAGATACACCTTCTGTCCACTTTTCTCCTTCTTGAGAAACTCTTTCTCTAAGAAAACACCGTTCCGAGCAACAAACACTTTTCCCTCTGATCGGTTGTAGAAGTAATACCCTAAGGTTTCATTTGGATATCCCACGAATATGCACTTATTCAATTTGGGAGTTAGCTTATCTGACTGAAGTCGCTTGACAAAAACTTCGCATCCCCAATTTTTCAGAAAAGACAAGTTAGGAGTCTTCCCAATTCATATCTCATATGGCCTCTTAACTACGGATTTAGACGGTACCCTGTTTAGTGTGAAAGATGCTGTTTCTAGAGCGTAACCCCACAACGATAATGGTAGGTCCGACTGGCCCATCATTGACCGAACCATGTCCAACAAAGTTCGATTACGCCACTCAAACACACCGTTTCTCTGCAGTGTTCCAAGTGGCGTGAGTTGTGGAACAATTCCACAACTCTTTAGATGATTGCTAAACTCATGACTCAAATACTCGCCTCCTCGATTAGATCGCAAGGCCTTAATTTTCTTGCCACATTGATTTTCAACCTCATTCAGAAATTCCTTGAACTTTTCAAAGGTTCCAGTCTTATGCTTCATCAAATAGACATAGCCATATCTACTCAAATCATCAGTGAAAGTTATGAAGTATTGGAATCCTCTTCTAGCCGTCGTGCTCATTGGTCCGCACACATTAGTGTGTATGAGTTCCAGCAAGTCCGATGCTCTCTCTGAGAAACATATGAATGGTGTCTTGGTCATCTTGCCTAGCAAACAAGCTTCTTATGTCTCGTATGATTCAAAATCAAACGAAGTTAAAAGCCCATCCGAATGGAGCTTCTTCATGCGCTTCTCACTTATATGACCCAAACGACAATGCCACATATAGGTAGAACTCAAATCATTAGGCCGAAGCCTTTTAGCACTTACATTACAGATAGGTGAATCATCAAGATTTAAAATAAATAACCCATTCTTAATAGGTGCAGAGGCCACAAACATATCATTCTTAGAGAGATCACAACCATTGTTTTCACTCAGAAACAAATAACCATCCATCATCAAATATGAAGGAGATATAATGTTTCGACTCAAACTAGGAACAAAATAACAATTATTCAACTCCATAATAAATCCTAACGGGAGGTGGAGTTGCATCGTCCCGATGCTCAACGCAACAACTCTTGCATTATTGCCCACGCAGAAATCAACTTCTCCTCTTGCCGCGCTTCTACTTCTTGTTAGCCCCTGCATCGAATTGCAAATATGAGCAACCGATCCGGTATCAAATACCCAAGAATTGATAAAAGAATCAACAATCAAAATATCCATAACATAAACAATAAGGGTTAAATGTGTCAAAGGCCAGGACTGAAAGGTTCAATGTGTCCAAGGCCTTTGTTGAGAGCAAGCTGGCAGAGGGCGCACAGTGGGGCCGCATGTAATAAAGATGGTTGGTTACACGCAGAGGTTGGAGAAGTTGGGCTTTCCACTCGGCCAAGAGTTGGCCGCTGATTTCATTCTTGCGTCTTTACCGCCAAGCTATGGGAACTTCATCTCGAACTACCACATGCACGGGGCTAAAAAGGTCTTGAATGAGCTATGCGGCATGCTCAAGACAGCAGAAAGTGACATCAAGAAGAGCACGGGCGGCGGCCATGTGATGGCGGTTCAGAACAAGCCTAACTTCAAGAAGAAGGGTACTTCTTGGAAGAAGGGCAAGGCTAAGGTTCAAAACCCCACGCCAAACCCAGATCCTAAGGCTAAAACTGGACCAGTTGCTGACACTGAGTGCTTTCACTGTCATGAAAAGGATCACTAATGGGCTTCCTAACAAGGTCCATTATTGCACCTAAGCCCAGTCTAATTTAGATCATATCCTTATTAGGCTTCCTGCCCCTTAAGTGTGTGACCCTATGGGCTCACGCACAAACAGACATGGCCTGAGTACTCCTACTTGACCAATAGTTGACAGCGGCCTCTAGCAAGACGTGTCAACTCCTATGCGCGCGCAAAGATCATATCAGACGAGCCGTCACAATCTCATATACATGCTATTCCCTTTGCCTCACGATATTTGGTTTAGCTCCAAGCTGACCTCTCTTTCTCAATGCCGTGATTCTGAATCCTTGGTTGACACTTAACCCTAGAATGGCCATGCATTTTTTGATCCGATCACTCGAGGGGCCCAGAGATATCTCTCTCAAGCAGAGAGGGGCAAATCCCATAACTGACCATGTCTCATAGCATGCTTCTTGACAAACCCAAGAACCACCTTTATGACTATCCAGTTATGGAGTAGCGTTTGATAGCTCTTAAGTAGGTCAGTTCACATCTTGAGTACATGCGACAATCTCAAGTCTAAGGACACAGCGTACACATTGTGTAACGAGAAATCACAATTTCTCGAGTTGGGTCGGTCTAGCCTCATGTCATACATATGCCCACATTATTAGTTTGACATCTCCATGTCTATGACTTATGAAACACAGTCATCAACTAATACATGTGCTAGTCTAATATTCATGTGCGCCCATACATGAACTTCAACTAGGAATAACTTTATAATAACCATACAAGTAAAGAGTCTCACAAACAATTCATAATACTGGCAATCAATACAAGTTGCCTTTCATGGATATTCAATGAATACATAATACATCATGGATACAACGAAATATGATCATTTCTATGATTACCTCTAGGGCATATTTCTAACATATATATGACCAATCGGCCTGCACCAGTAAAACATCTAAACGAGCTAGGATTTTGCCTCTTCTCGCTACTGCACCTCCGCCGTAGACTTCTCCATCCCGAGCGCCGGCATGCACCGACAAACGGAAGAGCAGGTCTCTGGAACACTTCATCTTTGGGATCCTGCACTGGAAGAGGGCGACTAAGATTTTTGGGAAGCGCTTCACGCGACTGCTCAAGGTTTTCATCACGGCGCATCTTCCACCCAACTCCGTCGCCTCACGGGCCAACTGACTTTGTTGACTCCAGCAGTAGCGGTTCATCATCGTCAATCCTTCAGCCAAGGCTTAGGATGCATTTTGTGATCTGATCTGTTCTTGAGCATGTATCCTGAGATTTTGGCTATGTTGTCTATGCTGTCTAGTATGTTAGATCTATGCATGCTAGTTCCTGTGTTCACCATAATATATTTCATATGGAATTTAATATTGCAATTTTGTATATTCTCAACAATCCAAAAACCTTATTATAGGCAATCTATTGATTTCACAATGGCTGGTTTTGCTGATGCACTGAGGCTAGAAAAGTTTTCTGGTGTGCACTTTAAGAGATGGCAAGTCAAGGTCCGTCTCTAGCTGACTATAATGCATGCATGGGAAGCGAGGCTTGGCATACCAGCAGGTGAACATTCTCCTTAGGAGCTGTGGGTTATGTTATAAGTGTTCTTGCTGATCATCTAGTTGATGCGTACATGCACATAATAGATGCGAAAGAGCTGTGGGATGCATTGGTTGCAATTTATGATGCAACTGTTGCAGGCAGTAAACTGTATACCATGGAGAGATTTCATGACTTCAGGATGGTGAACACTCATTCTGTGGTAGAGCAGGCTCATGAGATACAGATTCTTATGAAGGAACTCAAACTCCTAAAGTGTCCTTTACCTGATAAGTTTGTGGCTAGTTGCATAATTGCAAAGTTGCCCTCCTTATGGAGGAACTTCACCACTACTCTGAAACACAAGAGATAGGAAATATAAGTTGAAAAACTAATAGCATCTCTTGATGTTGAGGAGAAGGCTCGGGCTGAGGATGCTTCTGAGAAAGGAGGTGAGGGTCACTCCAGTGCCAACATGGTGCAGTAGAACCATCCACGTAGCAAGAACAAAGGGAAGGCTACCAACAAGCCTGTCAAGACTACTACCTTCAAGAAGAAGAAGACTACAATCACCAGAGGATCTTGCATCACGTGCGGTGATGGGGACACTTTGCAAGGGACTGTCGAGAAGGCTAGCAATGGATCTGGATCCAAGACTATCAACACGGTGACCGCGAGCAACACTGGAAACGAGTATGGTAATTTATCTACTGTGTTTTTTCAGCGTTTCAATCTACTAGTTCGTACCTTGATACGGGCGCTAATGTTCATGTGTGTGCTGACATCTCTATGTATTCTTCTTACTAGGTCGCTCGGGGTTCTTCCATCTTGTTGGGGAATGGGTCACATGCTTCTGTTCATGGTGTTGGCACAGTAGATCTAAAGTTTACTTCGGGAAAGATTGTGCAACCGAAGAACATGTATCATGTCCCTTCTATCAAAAAGAATCTTGTGAGCGGCTCCCTTCTGTGTAGGGATGATTTTAAGGTAGTTTTAGAGTCCAATAAATTATTAATGTCTAAGCATGGAGAATTCGTTGGCAAAGGCTATGATAGCGAAGGCTTGTTCCACTTTTTCCTTGCAGAATTTTGTAATAAGTCAGTGAACCATATTTGTGATGGTGTTAATGATGATGCGAGTGTTTGGCATTCTCTCTTATGTCACATTAATTTTTGTTTAATGTCTCCGCTTTTCAGCATGTGTTTAATTGTGAGTTTCACCATTGCCAAAGGTTCTAAGTTTTAAAAAAAAAGAAATACCAAAAAGAAAAACAGAACAGAAATAATAAGCCGATAACGTAGAACCAGCCCAGCAGGCCTTGCTTCAGCACACTAGGCCCATGCTCATGACCTGCACTGCACGGCGTTCCCTTCTCCCCACCGTTTGCTCGTCTTCCTCCCGAGCCTCGCGCCGCTACTACTGGATATATAGCTTCCTGGCGCCTCGCCTGGCCGCCGCCCGCCTTCGCGCGTGCTCCCCGCCCGACTACCACGCAACATAGGCTTCCTCGAATTGTCGATGAGCTCCCAAGCAAGCCGGTAACGGGGGCGGCCCTGTCCCCCCCGGAAGCTCCGTCGACGCCATGCTCGCCTCGGCCGCGGCGGTGGCCGCCGTCCCACCGGCTTCTACTTCTTATTCCCCCGTGAAGCCGTCCGGTTCAAGGTACAGCGGGTCGCCCATAAACTAGATTTTCTCTTCTAGTGTGAATATTCTTCGGTGGAATTTTGTCTGCAACTAATTTGTTCTGTCACAGGGGATGGAGGACTTCTCGGAGCCGTCGGGCGGCAAGAGTCGAGGCTGGGTACTCCCAATTGGAGGTGCGCATTTGCCTATTTTTCTGCCCTTGTTTAGGTAGTATTTTGATTTTTGATGCTCCCAGTTCGATCTAGGAACAGTAATGCATTCAGGTCAGATGAGATGGGTGCTCACAGAAGTCAACAAATTGGGGAATGGAGGCAAAGTTTTAGAACTTCAATTTTTGTTGAATGTCCTCAAATCAAGCTTGGGACTTTAAGCATAGCAATTGTAATCAGCTTGCTAAGTCTAATCAAGAAATGAAGCGGAGGGAACTGCTATACATGACTAAATAACACGTTTGCTGCACTGCTTCCACAATTTGGGGCTCGTAAATTTCTTTTTAGATCTCAGGCATTACGCCCTGCTTTTATTGAAAGTGAAATAGGGCTCGTAAATTTCTCCTATGTAGCCTACGTTACTTTACTCTTTTAGTCTCTTTTGCTACAAGCCCGTATGGCTGCTCCATGTAGAAAAAGCATCTATGTAATATGCTACTCTGCATATGCAATTGTGCTCCCAAATCAATCTAGGAACAGTAATGCATTCAGGCTTGCTGAGATGGGTGCTCACAGAAGTCACCAAATTGAGGAATGCAGGATAGTAATGGTAACCAGCTTACTAGGTCTTATTGAGAACTGAAGTTTACTGCACTGTCACAATTTGGTGTTCGTAAATTCTGCATACATTGCATCACTTTACCCTTCTAGTCTTTTTTGCTACAAGTTCGCATGACTGCTACCCTACATATATGATTTAGCCTTTTTACATTTGTTGTAAAGTAAAATGAACATCAATTTCTTTCAGGTGAGAAAAGTCACCTATCGACCTCCTGGAACCGAACATAACTTGTTGAATGAAATTAACCTCTCTCTTCGGGAAAAAAGGTACGCATATTTGCCCTGGAATAATTATATTTCTGGAAGCTTTTATATTACTAACAACAGTATTTGTGCAGTTTTGGTTTGATATTTGGACGGAGTGGGAGTGGAAAGACCACCCTTTTACAGGTGCACACTGAAATGCTCCGTGACATTGCTAAATTTCCTTAGTCTTTCCTCTTGAAGTAACATCTTAGTTTCTCAGCTCTTGGCTGGTCTGTCAGAACCTACCTCTGGGTCTATTTGCATTCAGAAGTATGATGATAGTGGAAATCTTAATGGCATGTCTGAAATGCTAACTTCTCAAAGAGTTGGAATTGTATTTCAGTTTCCTGAGAGGTTTGAACTACTCCTTTCATGAAGATTATGTAAAATGGACAGGATTGCTTATAAACTGTGGTGCTTGAAAATTTAACTGAAACATAAGAGCCCATCATATCTTGTTATAGGTATTTCTTAGCAGATACTGTACTTGAAGAAGTTACTTTTGGATGGCCTAGGCAAAAGGCAGATCTCCTATTCAAAGAGCAGCTGGCTTTAAATCTTCAAAATGCCTTTAACTCGGTACATAATTTTTCTGCGTAATGGAGCACCTTCACATTTTGTAGTTATCAGAAAATTTCTTGAAATACAAATTCTTTCACAATTTATCTTGATTTCTTGTGAAACGTACTAGGTTGGTCTGAAAACCATTTCATTAGATGAAGATCCACAGTCTCTAAGTGGTGGGTTTAAGAGGCGACTTGCTTTGGCAATTCAACTGGTATTACGTTTATTGGGTTATTATGAGTTGATGTTCTATCTCTTTCTTTTTTTACCTTTTTTAAAAAACAAGATATCTGATTGTTTATGCTGCCTGTTTTTATTTTTCTTTTTTGTAGGTTCAAACTCCTGATCTATTGCTGCTTGATGAGCCACTTGCTGGTCTAGGTATGTGATTATATTAACCAGACCAAATCAGTACGTGATTAGATTACCATATTATTCGGACCAATCATTGAAGATTGCTTTTCATTAATCCATTCATCTCTGCTTCCTAATGCATGTTTTCTTGTGTCTGTTACCATCCATTGCACAGTTGCTAGGATTGATGTCAAGAGCCAAATACAATGCTGAAATTTATATCATGTAGGTGGATGTGTTTACTAAGTTCCTACTTTGAAATGTCAGATTGGAAGGCTCGGGCTGATGTTGTGAATCTCCTAAAGGATCTAAAGAAGCACCACACGATACTGGTTGTAAGTCACGATCTAAGGTAATTTGAAACCTGAAATATGGAAGAGAAGGTTTCTAGGTGTACACCATGTTAAGAATAACAAAATGAATGATTTATGAATCATTTTGTTTTTTCCATGCATCCATTCAGCGAAAGCAAATAGCTTCTAACGTCACTGATGAATTTACAAAATGCCTGATTGAAAATATTTTGCAGGGAACTATATCCACTAGTAGATCGCTCATGGAGAATGCAAATGGGAGGGAGCTTGAAGGAGGAAACTTTGCCTGTGTAAAGATGTACTTATTGGTATAGTGATCAGACATGCTGGCATAAACATTACTGGCCATCCCAATTTAGTAAGATCAACTACTTTTACAAAATTGGATGAAGTTTGGGAAATTTCTTGAAGATACAATGGAGTCAAAGATGGCTGTGATTGAGTATTTGGTAATACATGATGACTTGTGCATTTGGAGAATCGGGGTACCAAAAATGCTAGAAAACTTGGATGAGAGATCATGGATGTTAGTCCCAAACTTTGACTGCTGGAATGGAACAGTCTGATGCAGACGTTGTCGATCTAAATTGATCATTGAACAGTGCTACTGAAATTCTGATTGAGGATCCAGCCATCCAGCTATAGCTCCTTGTTGCAGACATGAGTGACGAGGATGATGAAAGCCATGTGTAGTTTGAAAGATGGGTCAAAATGATGCTGATGATGATGTTGGCATTTACATTGAAGAGATTCAGAGAACCTCATTTACTTTTAATATTAATAGAGTCGTTCAGAATCAGTTTCTTACAGAACCTTTTATGCTGGAAGAATATATTGCGCACTCACAGATTATTTCCCTCCAAAGATCTTTGACCTGCTGTCACCTTAACTTTTTTCCATGGCTTCTGAAATGGGAGGAGAAATCTCAGTCATGCAGTAGTTTTTACGTTTACCTAGGTTCAAAATGGTGTCAGCAAATTCTCTTTCCAGTGTGAATCTATGCATAAAATTTGTGCTTAGCGTCGTGTTCTGCTTCAACTTCACGCCAATCTTATGTACTATATACACATGTAAACATGTAGTCACTTTTACAAAGTTACGTTACTGAGGGTTACTTGTGCCACATAGTTTAACTACATCAACGTACATGTTCAAAACAAGAAACTTTTCCTATGCCTTCTAGACTCCAATTGTTGCCTTCGCGGCTCATCTTTTTTCCAACCATTGTAAAGTCCACGTGCTTATGTCCATGTCACCGCATCGCCACCCCATTGCCAGAAGGGAGGTATGTTTGATTTAGTCAGGACTGTTAATATTAAACAAGTGATGCTATCCAAGATCCTGCAAAAGAGCCAAAGGATCTTGCTAACAGGACACCTCTTCTGATCATGGCCATCGCTGGTCCATTTGAAACTTCTCTCAGGAAGGCTCCTGGAAGCTGATATACTTGGAAAGATTTGGTAGGTCAGGTCACTCTCTCTGCTGGATAGATTGGTGTAATGTGTTTTTTTTCCACATGAAAGGACCATGCTACCGGTTGGTCCACTTTATCATTTTCCTTGTGGTGCTTTCCTGTGGTCTGTTGAGCCTTTGAACATGTCAGTATCATTTATCAGATTGGTGCAGGTGACCTGGACCTTCTGACTGATGAATGAAAATACCGATGGTGACTACCAAAGGAACATGGAGATAACTCAGGGCCCATCCATATAAATTGATGCTGGTGTATATATATGTCTACTTTTGGGGTCCTTGCTAAAGTAGAAACAAGAACCACAGAGCATATTAGGGCAGTAAGATTTTTTTTTTGGCTGTTCTGGATATACTTCATATAAATCCGGCTCTAACTGAGAACTGTAAGGATTTAATAAACAAATTGAAGAACAAAACTAAAGTTGAAACAGCTAGCAGTGAAAATAATTACTAGGATATATAGGAGCAGCTTTCGAGCATGGAGATGTCGTGGGTGTTTCGTTTGAATAACATTATTTCCTGCACCAGCTGATGACAGTGCAGTATATGAGCGACATCTATGCGACAAGATCTGCTTAGCTTAGTTGAAAAATAGGATTATGTAACTTGTCTTAATGATTAAGAAAACTACCTTTGAATCCCTTGAATATTTCTGAAGTGGATAGGTGTTCCTCAGAGACGAAATTACTTATTACCATGTTTCTTCCAAAAAAAAACTTATTACCATGATTAGTTCATGGATAGATATGTTTCTTATCACCACAAAATCGTATGAACAAATATGTTTTGTAAAAAGGGGCACTTTATTTTAGTTGGTAATTGGCAAGGATTGTATGGTAAAACTGTGTTAGAAGAAACGGAAATTCACTAGGTTAGCAGCCTCTATCTTCACTGCAAAATATTTATTTCTCGAAAATCACGAAGGCAGAAAGGTGCAGGTTTTTGGTTGAAAACCATGTTCTCCAAAAGATCCCTGGTTTTGGAAATGATTATGGTTTCAAAGGCCATATATTCCGTCTTACTAAATGAAGAAGAGACTGCATGTTTCCTCATCCATCAAATAGTATGTTGATGCACGGAGTTTATCTCTGTATTAGATGTTACTAGTATGGGGGCATGGGACAATCAAGCAATAGCAGTAGCTAAGGTGGTTAAACCCCCCATCCCCCTCCCCCTACCCGCTATAGGATCAAACCTAAGGTTTAATGCTCCATTAGTATAGCTATTTTTTTCTAGTGATAGGTGAGAGGCCCGTCGACAACGAGATACAGAAGATGACTTTATTTGTTGATTTCAAGATCTATCCGTACAACCTTCCATAGGAGCAGGGTGTGTGCGTATGCATTTGTAAGGGTAAATGCAAAGGGTGAGTATGGTTCTTGAGATAACTATATATCAACTGTAGTACAATGCTACTAGAATCTAGAATTCTCTTCACTATTAGATGTTAAGGGCAATGTTATGGGGAATCACCTCTTGGTGTGGTGGTGCGTGCAAACATGCCACCTACGAGGCTTAAATCTTGGTGCTCATGTTTTATAGGTTAGCGTCAATTCTGACAGCATGCTACCCGAGGTTCATACAGGTATGACAGGAGGTTCACTCGTGGTTGTACAAGTGTAGTGTGTATACTTTACTATTCTTATAAAATCGCAAAAGAAATAAAAGGGCATTCTAGAGGGGTTGTAAGCTAGCCATAAAGTAAAATTTATATTCTTATTGGTTTCCCCTAATTGTCACCGAAAACTTTAGACACGATTAGTGGCCACCTCTTTAACATGAATATAACACGAATATAAGTTGTTTCTGTATATGTGACTCACTTATGTTGAAGACATGATTTCTTGAAAAGAAAAGGACAGTCTTTTACCAATAAAGAGATGAATTACACTCTTTCTTATTTCTTTTGTTGTTGTGATATATCTTAATTAGGTGTGGCTGAAATGTGACAATTGTACGTTCCTTAAAAATGTAAGGAGACAAATCCAATAGCTAGACTGAATGAATTGAGCGAATCCAAGAGAGGAGCATCAGATCATACTGAAAACGAGCTCATTACTAGGTGAACGACGACGAAACACCGGAGTACACGTACTCCAGACCATATAGCAGACCACAAGAGTAGGATTTAATATTAAACATGGTTGATTATTCGGCACGAAAGGCAGCAGAGACGAACAATGGCATATCTGGGCGACAGTGATGCTCGGATACTTGCTTCATTCCTAGTCCAAAACTTTTTACATGTCCAACGCAGGAACTATTCTGCCACTCGAAGAAGGGAAGAATCGCACGGCAAAAGCAAGCTTGTACATGATATCAGTCAGGAAAGCTTGTTTCCAATCATGTCTTTCTACTACTCCTCCTTTTCTTATAAATTATTAGTCATTTTAGCTTTTCTACGTACATAAATTTTGCTATGCACCTAGATATAACGTATATCTAGGTGCATAGCAAAGATTACTATGTATCTGGAAATGCCAAAGTGACTAACAATTTGGGATGAGGGGGTATTTTGCAACGTTGTTTCCTAAAAGTTATCCAATCTAGGTACGAATTAGAGAGAGTGCGAACGATTATTGAAGAGAAGGTGCCGCTACTTGTTACCTATATGCAAAGCTTTTTTGTGGCTAAGTGTTTATCTTATTGTACCTCACTCTTAATCATTAGTGTCCACTTGTAATAAATTCAAACTTGTATATTTAAATCCCCACGAATTTGATTAGAAATTCCTGGAGCAATCTAGCTACCATTCAATTATTAGGGCCTGTTTTTTAACTGAATATTATTGATCTTAAAAATATGCTATCTTTCATAAGTAACCTGAAGAGGAATATTTACCTTGTTGTGAGCCTCAGCTCAGAAAAGAAAATGGATGTGGAAGAATGTTAGGTACCTAGTGCTAAATAATGCTACGTGCATAAAACACAGAAATCTTCACTGTCAGGATTGGCAGAGCCTTTAATCACTCTGTAAATAGAAATAAAGAGAACTATCCACAATGGTACATATTGCTACGTGCATACAACACTGATGAAATCTTCCCTGCAAGGATTGGCAGAGCCTTTAATCACTCTGTAAATAGTAAAAAAGAGAACTATCCACAATGGTACATACCCATCAGTGAAAGGCCTCAATGTTAATTGATCAAAATAGGGGCAGAGACCAATCTTTGAGAATTATTCCTGGTGTTAAGCTCTTCTTCAGATGCTTTCAGGGGTTGCTAAGCCCTTCTTCTTTAGTGGGCCTTCGATCATGTTATTATATCCACAAAGGAAAAACATGGAACCTACATGCTGTTGCTGACTGGATTATTTGCTGATGAATCGGATGCTGTTAAGTTTAGCAGTGAAAATAAGAATTGGTTAAAGTTTGGTTTCAGTAATTTTCAATTATAGGTTGTATAGCTATTTCAGTCATCAGTTAGTTACCGCTAATTCAAGCAGATTTGGATGGTCAGAAATTCAAATTTCACTTGCAATTTTTTTTTGGTTAACGACCAAGTACATTTTGTTACCAACAATAGCTAGGGATCTCAAACATCCAGCCCAACACTACTACAAAATCTGTCATTGCAAATGCCTCATCACACCAGTTTAAACCAAACCGGCCGTGATAGTCTATCACCGCCGGATCCAAATGGAACCGGCGGCAATAGCGGACATCGCTGCTGAGTCGTAATATGAACCGGCGGTGATAGATTCAAATAGCATCACTATCAGATCATAATACGATTCGACGGTGATACTCTTATCCCACTATTTCTATCTTCCTCGGGTTCTTCTCTCATTTTTCCTCCTGGTCCCTCCCCCTATCTCTCTTCCCCCTTGTCTTTCTCTCTCCCTCCCATCCTCTCACCCACCGCTTCACCCCTCCACCACCACCCCTCCCTCTCCCTTGCCTCCCTACCCTCCCCTCCCTTGCCGCTTCTGCCCTGCACCGCTGGCCGCCCCTCCCTTGCTGCTTCTCCCCTCCACCGCCGCCCCTCCCCCTCCCCTGCCTCCCTCCCTGCCTCCCTACCGCGCCTTCCCATCACCACCTCCCCTCCCCTGCCGCAGCGCAAGGGGCCGCAGATCCACCGCGGCGGCGTGGCGTGCGGATCCAATGCAGCGCGGAGGAGCAACTGGATTTGCTGCGGCAGCAGCGGGGCAAGCTGCCGAGCAGGACGCGGCATGGGCCACGGGCCCGCGGCGCGCGGGTGGCGAGCGGGCGAGCTGGTGGGGCCACGGTGAGCAAGCCAGGCCACGGCGCAGGTGGCGAGCAGGCAGCCAACAGGCTATTTCTTTTTGTTTGGGAGAACAGCATCACCGCCGGTTCTCGACCTGTTAGTGATGGCTCAACCCATCACAACGATCCTAATCCAACGGGCTTTCAAACCGGCGGTGATGTTGTTTTTGACTTGGTGGTGATAGGGGTCCCACCCTTCCAACCATGGCTATGATACGCTCCAAAAAAAAAGTACCTGGCTATCTCATATTTTTCCTTTCATTTTTTATAGACATTTTGCATGCCTGTAGTTGCAAAAGTAGCGTGACTTAAACCAGTAATTTACCGTGCTATCCAAGTTGTCTTCAAATGCCTAGACTTTGAAATTTGACCTAAGAAGGATCCGCAGCGAGATGCCCCTCTCAACACTCGTCTGGCGGGTCCCGCTTGATGAACGGAGCCCCAGTTGGATTCCCCATTCTATTGTCTGCCAGTAGGCTGATATATATGGTCCATGGAATAATAATAATACTCAGTTTTCCACAGGGACGTTTCAACGTTGGAAATTTAGCTAGATACGATGGTCCCAGGTGACCCCCAACGTGTGCATGGGAGCGAGGAGGGCTGGGCAGTGGACAAATCCGATGTTTTTACTTGCAGGGAGGGCTGGTATTTGTTATAGTGACGCAAATATAATTAACATTCTGTAGGTTTAAACAGCTTTGAGAAATATTATGCTTCAAATTAGAGTTCCGGTTGGATGAAGTAGCTGATGTTATTTTTCTATCCTTGCCTTCTTGAACATTATAATTAGAGTTATATATATAATACCAATACTACAAATGGGCCGTCAATAACTTTAAAATGTGCATACACAACTCGCTGATATTCTGGGATGGATGAAGTAATAAACTGTAATATACTTTCCAAGACAAAAGAGGAACAATTACGTAAGTTAACTTACTATTCCTTTTCAAAGAATTACGAAGGACATGGCACCATACCCCTTACTCGACGTATGACTCCTTTTGCTGCCATGATCTTTATTACTCGTACCACTCATATCACATTTCCCATTTCATTGGCTCATGCACATTGTTGGATGCTTTGGTGAGGATAGGAAAAACTCCAAGCCCTACACATACATACTCACACAAAACAACTACATTTGTTTATGATTGCATTGCCCACCACACTACCTCTCCAATGTCAAGTCATCAGTCCTATGGAATCCCCGCTACTAACAAACATATCTCATATTTTACCATAAAAAGATTGCGAACTGGACAAAGCTTAAGGTTGCAAGGCTAGCTGATTTTGTAGCAAGTGTTTACCAAAACTCTAGAAAATGACAAACAATGTGGATCACAAAGCCTCTTAGCTTGCTTACGGCGGAACGAGATTGCAATGGGGATACGTGGTCCAGTTAATAAGGATATGCATGGTCTAGAAAGGAAAAGATAAGGTCTTGACAATTAGTTATCAAGATTCCTCTCTCAAACAGACTCCAGCTCAAACCATGATTTTCCAATAAATAATATAAATTAGCTCAAACCATGTTTTTTAATAAATAGTCACCTAATATTTGGTACTAGAGGAGTAGGTATTTCCATATCACTGCCTGTGGTTTGATGCAATAAATAGTAACCTAGTATTCGATTGATTTCATAATTTTTTTGGCCGTATCCCCCAAGAAAAATCTGAACTCTCACAGAAATTCTGGACACAGGGTACTGTATATTGCAAACTGCTTCTTAAGAACATTATTGTTGGGTATAATTGCTCTCGCAAGACTAAGATTAAGGCAAAAATTAAAACTGAAAGGATGGAGCTGTCATGGAATGGCGCTTGTCAGTGACAACTACCCTAGTCATCCATTAGAAAATGGGAGCATGCAACACACATGCAGATTTTCAACCCCTCTGAACGCGACATCCTGGATTGTGGTCAAGTACAAGCATGATAAGAAATATGCATAGATTAGAATGGCTAGTGTATGGCAAACTACTACCTTAGTTACTAAGTTGTGTGCTTGGGTTCTAGATTTATCTGCATATTTCTTAGGGCATAAGTAAATTTAAGTGATTGGAGATAAATGCCGCTAACCATGATAAACAGCTGTAGATTGAAATAATGTGTGAAGGGTTAAAAGGAACAGTAACCATGGACCTAAATGGTTTGACATAAATGCTGAACTTTCATGACCTAACTTATCAGGTTTTGCTAGTCTATGCACATGCACATCATCAACATCCAGATCCATCACCATTAGATGCACACCAGACAAAAAAATTGCAATCTGATCGGTTTAGTTTTATATTATTGCATCTCTATTAGCATCTATTTCTCCTTCTTTATTCTTGCGTGTAAAATAGCACATGGCACTCGTGTTCTGTTCTTCCTTTCATTGACTACAAGTGTGATGTTCCAGCAACCTTATGGCACTATATCGCCTTTGCAAGCGAAAAGAGAACGCATGATGGCATGGTTTTTAGGGAAAGTAAAAATATATTTCTAGAGATGGATGCGGTACCCATTCCTATTTCTTGCAGCTAAAAATAGCTATTTGTAGGGACGGATAATGCACCCACCCCTAAAAATCAATTTCTAGAGGTAGGTCACGGCGTGGCCCGCCCCTAGAAATCCACCCCTACAAATCAATTTCTAGAAAATAAAAAAATAAAAAAATATAAAACAGCAAAATAAAAAGAAAAAAAATATTCCGGCCAACCAGCCACCACCAAACGCCCCTATACTATATAGGTATAATTTTTTAACAAAATATGCACACTTGGAAGATCAAACCGCTAACCTAAGCCTCGCGCGTACCTTCTTTTCCATCACACTACACAGTTACTTGTGATTCTCTGGGTATGCTATTCTTTTATATTAATTCTGAAATTGATTCTAGGTGCGGGTGACACCATCATCTGTCCCTAGAAATCTGTTTCTAGGGGCGGATGACTCCACCACAGGCTATAAAAATATTTTTCTATTTTATTCTAAAAATTCATTTAAATCTTTACATATAGCAAATCAAATAAAAAAACTTCTACACTATGATTATTGTGAACTATAGATAAAAGATATATTAAGTATATTTTAGTGTATATAAAGATTAAGATTGTGGAAATCTCAAAGTATGACTTGAGTTGTATGGGATATTATATAGTAATAGCCATATGTAGAGTACAACCATTAAATATTCTTATGATTCTAAAAGATCTTAAATAAATAATATATAAACTATAAAATTTTAGATCTTATCACTACAACTTTGATAAGGAGCTACTCTATATCCGAGGTTGTTTGAAAAAAATCAAAACTTCTAGATTTTAAAATTAGAGAATTTATAATAATTTTTTGGACCATTAGATAATATTAGTTAAAAACATTTCAGATCATGTCAATCTCTATAATTTTGATATAAAGTTTGACTTCATCCAAAATCGTATAAAAAAGTTATAAACTTTTTTCAGGAGACCATTTGTAGAGGCGGATCATGCCCTCACCCGCCCCTAAAAATACGTTTTTAGGGGCAGGTGACGCCGTCAACTATTTCTGAAAATGGTGGCCATTTCTAGACGCAGGTGATGCCACCACCCAGCTCTAAGAATGCTTTCTAGAGACGGGTTGGAGGCTACAGTAACCACACTCTATTTGTAGGAGCAGGTTACCTTTTGATCCGCCCCTAGAAAAAAATATGGTGTTCCTACAAATCATTTTTTTATAGTGTTAGGTATTGGATCAATTAAGCTTTTTGATGTCTGAAGTGAAAGCCTGTAAGGTTCTAAGAAAAGTTAAAAGACTTTTCCTTTTATTTTCTTTGTTGAAATAATTAAGTTTTCTGAAAATTGAAGTTTCATATTTTAATTGTCGTTGATCTTTTTTTCCCTATTAACTTTCCATTGAGGGAGGTGGTTGGTCGTTGTTGGAAAATGCATGTGGGAGGTGGACCTTAGGAGGTGCCCAATAATATTGGTGGTGACGTAGCGTATTATTAGTGCATGTGTGGTAACAGACTATGAAGACTCAACATAGAAGCATTAGCTTCATTATGCCTATATTCAGGTCTATCCCCAGCCCATGTGCATTTGTATTATTTTAGGAGTTATTTTGTATAGAAGGATAGCCTTTAATTTGGAATGTATTATGAATACTAAATGGATAAAGGAGGAGACTTAAAGGAGATCCACAAAGGTTGCAGGATGTCAAACTAGGTTTCTCAAGGCTCAAGGAAGAAAAGGAACTATAGGAAACTACCATATATATGGTATATTATTGCTGGTTTGCCAATGAAATGATTCGTTTTTAACACAAACTTAAACTGATAATCCTTGCAGATTAAAAGAACCAGCAATGATAGTTTTTTAACTTTTTTAACCAGTTCATCTATGTAATACTCCCACAAAAATATATAAATGTTAGTTCATATGGAAAACTGACAGTGATAATGGAGTATGTGTTAAGTATTACCATTCATTCGTGTTAATACTATCAGTGATAATGTATACCGGGCCATCTTCAGAAACTCATAACTTTTTTGCATGAATCAAGATGGAGACAAACGTTATATCAGAAATGTATCTCTTGACAGAACGTACTTTGTAGTTGACAATTAACTTGATATCCATTACTTATAATTAGCCTCAACTCATCTCGTCGTGGTTCACGCATGTCAGTATCTAGGACATCTAACCTTTACGAATTGAAAAAGGATAAACCTAGTAATAGCATGATGAAATGATTATATGAAATATTTAGGAAAAAGTCTACATACCCCCCTGAATTATAAGGTTCATCTACTTAACCCCCTAAACTATAAAACCGGATATTGAACACTCTAAACTATTCAAAACCGTCTAAATAACCCCTAGGCAGTTTTAAAGGATGGTTTTGCCTAGGTGGCATGCTGACGTGGATAAACTTACGTATATAGCATGCATAAATTTGTCTATAAAGTATAACAAAATACTTTAAAACCAAATATGTATGACTTCTACTTTCAATATCTTTACTCTCTCTTTGTTTAATGTGGATTATTCACATATCATTTTTTAAGTCACTGCTATGTCAGCATCCATATAAGGCGCCATATCTTCAAAACCACCATTCAAAACCTCCTGGGGGGTTATTTAGATGGTTTTGAATAGTTTAGGATGTACAATATACAATTTTATAGTTTAGGGGGTTAAGTAGACGAACCTCAATATTTCAGGAGGTTATGTAGACTTTTTCCGAAATATTTATTAACAACTAAAATGGTTAACATATTTTATATGTGAATTGCGCTAATTGAAGTTCTTCTAACCCATGTCAATATCTTGCATTTAAATTATATGAGAAAATCAACTTATATAATATATAGCGTGGTGAAATAATAATATGAAATATTTAGGCACTGAGAGTGATTAGCTATTATATATCTGAAATGCACAATTGAAATTCTTCTCTGGCTTCCATGTGATCAACTACTAAGTTTCAACATTTTAAATGAAATATGGAATTGTACCAAAAAAAACTTGATGATGTGAAATGATAATGCATATGATGCTTTAGTTGGCCTGGTTCATGTTGATCAGAAAAAACTTTGCTCATGTTGACACATGGGAAAATTAAGTGTTGGTTTGAATGTTCATCATGAGATATTCCAAAAATTCATAAAATATTCATAAAGAACTGAAGCGTCCCCTCATCAGAGGTGACTAAATGTGATACAAATATCAGTCCCACGAGGCTAATAACACATTTATTACATCAGATGGTTCATTACCGTACAAACCGTCGAGGTAGCGGGTACTGAAGCGCCACTATCAAGAGGGACAACATAAGTAATACAAGCCAAACTAAAGTGCCAACGAAATTTAAGATAACATCAGAGTCTTGCGCCATGGTAAGCTTCATGTGGAGACCCTGAACCACAGGCAAGGTTGGGTGCAGGATGGTGACCTACTCGACGTCTTCAGGAGCGAAGTTCGGATCCTCCTCTGTAAAAACTAGGCAAGAGTGAGTACATACGTACTCAACAAGTCCAACGACACCCACAGAGGGGAATAATAAAGATCATGCACAGGATATATCAAGGATAAGGCTAGGGTTCATTTGCGATAAAGTGAAGTTTTACACATGCAAGGGTTCATTTAATAAAAGAGTTCTCTCAAAACATTTCTGTAGTGATCGCGTAATAAGTGGGTTTGATCCTACACAAAGGATCCAAGTTTTAATGCTACCAGACTCCACATCTATAGTAGCTCACGGCACAACCACTGGACACTTTCAAAACAACTCACGCCACAAAACCAAACATCCCAAAATATCTATTGAAGTGACCATGCCGTAACTCGTCCAATACCATGGACACGGCTATTCGAATAGATTTTACACTCTGCAGAGGTTATACACTTTACCCACAAGTAGGGTACCGCACTATGAACACCTTAGTGTCGCTGTGGATCCTAACAAAGCTATTATCCACCTTAGCTGAATCTAACTAGCCAACACGGAAGCAACCATGGGGTTAATGAACTATCAACAAAGTCATAACCGGGACATAACTCACACAGATCATATTCCTTCTCCATGATCTCCCATTGCTCACCAGCTCTCCTTTTGGCTAGCAGAACAACTAGTGGGGTTTATGCTAAGCCGTTGCCCACACAACGATCGAGTGGTTGTACGATAAGTGGGTTAGGCAAGATGACACCTCAGTTCATCCTTACATTGACAAGACGGACATCTCCCAACCATGCTCAACCACAAAGGTACAAGCTCACCAGTAGCATTCCACACAGGAAACACCGTCCACACAGGAAACACTCACACTTTTATTTTCGATAAAGCGCGTTGTGGTCATGGTTAAAATATAATAAAGGGAATAAAAGGTCCTAAGCATCTCTAGCTGTAGTTAACGTCCAACAGAGCAAATCCTATATAGACATTAACCTAGGTCATCATGGAATAGTCATAGCAATCAAGGGGTGGCTATCCAACCATGTATTGCAATAAAATAATGCATTTTATAAAACAGGCCAATAGGTTGTGTTTATAAAACTGGGATAAATATGCATCAAAGGATGGGATTGGACTTGCCGTCCTCAAAGCCTTTCGGAAGCTCCTCCTCGAGGTACGGGTCGTCGGGCTCCGGCTCGCGGTCCTGCTCCTCCTCGGTCACACCGTCGGGTACGACACACAAACAATCACACAATAAAAACAAAGTTCGCCGACGAGCTAATAAAAAGAGAGGGAAATAGAGAGCTTCGATAAAAAATAGAGTAGACTATTATATTTGTCAGATGTGGATCCTGAGACTTGGAGACAATATTTGATGCGTGGTGGAGTTTGGAATCGATTCAGAATAAAATATCGCATGAATTGATGAGTTAAAGGTCATTTAGGGAGTAGTTTCAAAGGATGAGGACCTATTTGTATTGAAATAAAGAGATAGAAGGAGCTCTGGTTAAATATTTGGGAGAGGGAGGTAGAGGGTTGCGGACTGCATAAGGAGGAAAAGTGGAGAGGGTTATGCACAAGTCTGCCTTTCTTCTTCCTCGAGACAGAACAGGAGGGGGAGGGGAACGGTGGAATGGGGGGGGGGGGGCGGCCAGGCCATGGGCGCCGGTCCCCTGGTGCATGGCAACACCCCGGGAGGAGGGGAAAATGGAGAGGAGGCCGAGAGAGTCCGATTCCGGCCATCACCTCGTGCGGAGACGGTCTACGGAGGGCTGTTCACGGGGATGGGTGGTGGCTGGCAATGGTGAGCGGCGGCGGTGTGCTGCAGCACGAGGTAGAGGAGGGCAAGTGCTGGGGCGGTGTGGGCGGAGTGAGGGGCGGCTTGGGGTCTGATTTATAGGCGAGAGGAAGAGGGGAGATGGCCGGCATGGGAGGGTCACGGGCAGCACAGGAACCTCGCCATTAATGGCGGCCGGGATGCACGGGGATAAGGCGCAAGCTGCGAGGGTGAGGGGATGGGACGGAGACAGGCCGCACGCCGGCTTGGCGTGCATGGGCAGCAAGCACACAGCGGCACAGCGAGTAGCAGCGAACGCGGCACCGTGGCGTGACGCGGGCGTCGTGATGCGAGCGCGCGTGCACAGCCAGCAACGGGGGCAGCGGCGGGTCGTGCGCTGGCCCGCACGTGCGTGCAAGGAGCGGGCTATAGCTCGAGCAGGTAGCAGGCAGCATAGGGGAGAAAAAGAAAGAGGAAGCCAGCGCAAAAAAAAGAGAGTCTGGGAAAAAAGTTAGAAGAGAGAAATAAAATGGATTTGAACAAAATATGAGAAAAGAAAAGAGGGGACACGCGCGCGGCACCGACGATCACGGCCGAGCAGGCGCACGCGGCTAACCACGACACGATGGTGATGCAACGGGATGGCGGGACCAGTGAAAAAGGAAAAGGGACACGCGGCTCCGCGGAAAAAGAGGAAGAGACTACGCGATGTCGGAACGGCGGAAAATCGGGAGGTGGGCTTCGGGAGCTCAAGCGGTGGAAAGGTTTAAAAGATTTTTAAGTGAGTGATTGGTAGTGCAATTTAAATAAGATAAAAACGCGGGCGTTATCTACCCCACTTAAAATGAATCTCGTCCTCGAGATTTGGCTAGCTCCTAAATTGATGGGGAAATTCTATCTTCAGGGCATCTTCATGTTCCCATGTAGCTTCTTCCACTCCATATCTGCTCCATTGAACTCTGCAAATCCGTACTTCAGAGTTTCTTGTCCTTTTTGTGACAATGTCCAAAATCTTGACAGGTACTTCCTGGTACCGAAGATCTGTCTGTAAAGCTATTTCTTCTTCCGGCACACGCTCTTTCTCGGGTATCCTCAGACATCTTCTCAGTTGGGATACATGGAATACTGGGTGTATGTCAGCCATTCTTTCTGGTAGCTCTAGACGGTATGCTATAGCTCCAATTTTCTTCTATACTCGGTACGGTCCAATGTACCGAGGGGCTAATTTCCCATGTACCTGAAATCTTCGAGTCCCTCGAATAGGTGAAACCTTGAGATAGACGAAGTCTCCTGGATTGAAGCTTACTTCTCGTCTCTTCTTGTCTGAGTAACTCTTCTGTCGAGATGGGGCGGCCTTCAGTTTTTCTATAATTTCGGCCACTCTTTCTTCCACTTCCTTTATGAGTACGGGTCCAACTAGGGCACGCTCTCCAACTTCTGACCACATCAGGGGGGTTCTGCACTTTCTCCCATAGAGAGCTTCAAATGGTGACATGCCCAAGCTTGCTTGATAACCGTTGTTGTACGAAAAGTCAGCATAGGGTAAACTTTGTTCCCAATCCTTGCCATAAGTAAGGACACATGTTCTTAGCATATCTTCCATAATCTGGTTCACCCTTTCTGTTTGACCATCGGTCTGTGGGTGATAAGCCGAGCTGAAATCCAACTTGGTGCCCATGGCCTTATGCAAACTTTTCCAAAATCTAGAGGTGAATTGGGTTCCTCTATCCGAAACAATTCTGCTAGGCACACCATGCAGCTTCACTATGTTGTCCACATAGAGCCGGACTAGCTTTTCTCCACCATAATTGGTCCGTACGGGTAGGAAGTGAGCGACTTTTGTGAGCCGGTCCACTATCACCCATATGGAGTCATGTCCTTTCTGTGTCTTGGGTAAACCCACTACAAAATCCATTCCTATCTCATCCCATTTCCAAACCGGGATGGGTAAGGGTTGCAGCAATCCTGCTGGCTTCTGATGTTCGGCCTTGATTCTTTGACAAGTATCACAATGGGCGACGAACCGTGCAATGTCCGCCTTCATTCCACTACACCAATACTTTTGTCTTATATCCACGTACATCTTAGTGGATCCTGGGTGGATGGAATATGCCGAGTTGTGGGCCTCATCCATAATAGTCTGCCGAAAGTCTCCTTCCTTGGGTACGCAAATTCTATCTTTGTACCATAAGGTTCCTTTGTCATCCACTCTAAAATCCGGTGCCTTGTTTTCTCCAGTATGCATGCGGATTTTCATCAAGTCCTTGTCTGAACCTTGGGCCTTTCTGATCTTATCCTCCAAAGTGGGTTGAACACTCAACTTGCGATTGGAACCATGGCGGGCGATGTGCATATTTAATCGTGCCATTTCTTCTTGTAGGTGGGCATCCTTAGGTCCATAAGATTTCCGGCTTAAGACATCTGCTACCACGTTTGCTTTACCAGGATGGTAATGAATTACCACATTATAATCCTTAACTAGTTCTAACCACCTTCTTTGCCTTAAGTTCAAATTTGGCTGGGTGAAGATGTACTTCTAGCTCTTATAGTCTGTGTAGATCTCACACTTATTCCCAATCAGATAGTGTCTCCAAATCTTGAGGGCATGTACTATGGCTGCAAACTCCAAATCATGGGTTGGGTAATTCTGCTCATGGGGCTTGAGTTGTCGGGAAGCATATGCCACTACTTTCCCATCTTTCGTAAGGACACATCCTAATCCTTGACGGGATGCATCACAATAAATGACAAAGTTCTGTTGAATATCCAGCAAGGTTAATACCGGGACGGTTGTTAGTCTTCTCTTTAACTCTTGGAAGCTTCTCTCACATGACTCGATCCAGGTGAACTTCTTCTCTTTCTTGAGTAGTTCTGTCATGGGTCGGGCTATCTTGGAGAATCCTTCAATAAATCTCCGATAATATCCGGCTAAATCGAGAAAGCTCCTGATTTCACTGACATTGGTTGGTTGCTGCCAATTGGAGACTGCTTCGAGTTTTTCGGGGTCCACTGCTACTCCTTCTGTGGTCAAGATATGACCAAGGAATGCTACTTCCTCAAGCCAAAATTCACACTTGCTGAACTTGGCGTAGAGCTTGTATGCTCTCAACTATTCCAAAACCACTCGTAGGTGCTGCTCATGTTCTTCGACACTCTTAGAGTAAATAAGTATGTCGTCAATAAAAACTACGACAAACTTATCTAACTCTTCCATAAACACCTTATTCATGAGGTTCATGAAATAAGCAGGTGCATTGGTGAGTCCAAAGGACATCACCGTAAACTCATATTGCCCATAGCGGGTGACGAAGGCCATCTTCGGAATATCACTTTCCTTAATCTTGAGCTGATGATATCCTGACCTTAAGTCTATCTTGGAGAAATACTTGGCTCCCTTCAGCTGATCAAAGAGGTCGTCAATTCTGGGAAGAGGGTATTTGTTCTTGATGGTGACTTCATTTAGTGCACGGTAATCCACGCACATCCTCATGCTTCCATCCTTCTTCTTGACGAACAAGACCGGAGCTCCCCATGGTGATGAGCTTGGTCTAATGAAACCACTTTATTGTAACTCTTCCAGTTGTTTCTTTAGTTCTGCCAATTCGGAGGCTGCCATCCTATAGGGTCTCTTAGCTATAGGGGAGGTTCCAGGGACAAGGTCAATGACAAACTCTATATCCCTATCTGGCGGCATTCCCGGGAGTTCTTCAGGGAAAATATCTAGGTATTCATTTACTACTGGTTCAAGGATTTAGCTTCCATAATAAAAACTATTGGGTCCGGTCCACTTCTCTGAGTATGGCAGGTTACTTGTATTCCTTCTGAGTTGGTTAGGTGTACCACCTTGTCAGCACAACATATAAGGCCATTGAGCAGGCTTAGCCAATCCATTCCAAGGATCACATCTATACCTTTAAATTTAAGTACTACTAGATTTGCTAGGAACTCTACCCCACTTAAAATGATCCTTACCCGAGAACAACCCAGTCGGCACTTAATGTCACCTCCAGGCGTTTGGGTTAATAGGGGTGTTTTTAGTAGTACTGTAGGTATATTATGCTTTTCCACAAAACTTGAGGATACGAATGAATGGGATGCTCTAGAATCAAATAATATTGTTGCCAAAACTGAGCTGACTAGAAACTCACCGAGCACTACGCCCTAAGCATCCTGAGCCTCTTGCGCATTGATGTGGTTGACGTGGGCTCGTCTGAAGGACTGCTGGGGCGGCCTCATCTGCTGATTGTTGTTGCCGGTGTTGTTGCTGCGGATGGGTACACAATTGGCTCCTGATAGAGCTGGCCTTGGTCCATTCACCGAGTTGGAGAAGGCAGATGCTGTCGGCTTGTTGTTGGCATATGGACAGTTGGCAATGAAGTGCCCTGTCTCACAGCAGTTGAAGCATGCTCTGGTATTGTTGCTGGCAGTAACTTGGCTTGCATTGCTCTGTGGGGCCTTCATGGTGTTCTGGCTCTTGAACTGTCTAAACTGGGTGTTGGGGTCCTGAGAGCCAGTAGCTTGTGACTGGGTCCTGTACTGCATAGGGGCTTGTGACCTAGGCACTGGAGGGCCGAAGTGTCTCGGCTTCTGGAAACAGTCCTGCTGGTGAGCCTTGGTTTCCAGGAACTTACGCTTATTGTCTCTCTTTTCCTCTGCCATGGCTCTCTCGGTGATGATAGCCATGTTCATCAGTGTGTTGAAGTCTGGGTAGATGCATGGGGAAAGCAGCTTCTTAAGTTCTGCATCCAAACCCTTTTTGAACATATCCTGCTTTTTTCATCCTTTTTTACTTCCTCCGGTGCATAGCGAGCTAGTTCTATGAACTGATATGTGTACTCCTCAACGGACTTGTTGCCTTGTTGCAGCTCATGGAACTCATCTGCCTTGCACTTCATGGTGGCTGCTGGGATGTGATAGCGATGGAACTCATCCATAAATTCCTTCCAAGTGATAGTGGAGGCATCCTGAGCAGCTGCACAGTAGTTCTCCCACCAAGCCAAAGCAGTTCCAGTGAGCTGGTGAGCAGCCAAACGGACCTTATCACGGTCTCCATGCTCAAATGGTTCGAGTTTTCTCTTGATAACACGCAGCCAGTCATCTGAATCCAAGGGGTTGTGGGATCCTGCAAAGGTGGGTGGCTTGGTCCTCAGAAAAGCTGTCAATCTGTCATTTGTACTTTGCTCATGGGGCCTTGGGTTGGTGATGACATTGGTCAAAGCTTCCAGTAGGAGGTTCTGGTTGTTCAACACTTGCACCAGGTCAATGGCCGGTGGGGGTGGGGCCTGACGTGCTCCTACTTGGCTTTCTCCTCCCTGCTGGCTTACTTCCTAATCTTCGTGGTCTTCATGGCCGGGGGCTTGTCCTTGCACACCCTGCTGCCTCTCCGCACTTGGAGTGGTATGTGCCTAACTTTGGAAGGTCCTGGTGTTACGCCTGGGGGCCATCTGTGGATTGGGTAAAATTTTTATGAGACTTAGATTTGAAATTAAGTGACGTTTAAGTTATTTATTTTCGTATTTTTGAAAAGGAAAAATCCACCTCCTACCGACAAACACACAGACTAACAAGCATCAAGCACAAACAGTTTTATTTATTAAGCTGGGGGTACAACACTTGGGAGGGTACAACTAAAACACGCACTACACGATCGGGTACAAAGGGCACAACAGATGGGAGGGGCACAACTCTAAACATGGGGCCGGGACGGCTTCATTCTTGGGGGCATCTCTAAGGCATGCTACTCGCGGGGCGAGCTGTCTTCCGGGGCAGAGTGCACTTCCAGTGGAATGAGTAGCTCTTCCTCATTGTCCTCGAGGATCCCATTTTCTCAGGGCTGTTCGATAGCTCCTTCTTCTGCAGCTGCAGCCGACCTTTCGGCACCTTCGGGTGGAGCTTGCGGGGTCCCAAAAGGTCCTCCCCATCCTATGATGGGTGTTTCAATTAGGACTTGGGTCTCCTCGATTGCCGGGATGGGCGTTCCACTGCTGGTCCATTCCGGCATGCGCCGATCCTGGATCTGCCTGAGGTTCTCATGAGCGACGGCTTCGCTACTTATAGCGGCCGCGGTCCTTGCTTCGGCTTGAACCACCCGGATTTGGTGCATCCTCACTGCAAGCTTAGCTTGCTCAGCCCGGTGGGTTTGCTCCCTTAGGAATTGGGCTTGCTCGTCGAAGAGCTTGTCCAAGGAGACGAGGTAGGCGACCACATGGTACAAAAGGTCTTCTTGATGGCGGCGCCGTTCCAAGTTCCTCATGCGGGCCCTGCCAGACTTGCGTCCTGATGGCCGGGGGAAAAAGCCTCATCGGTGTGGGAATGAGGTGTTCCTCGAAGATCCGGCACAGGTAGCGGAGAGCCTTTCTGATGGCCAAGGGATAGGCATCCCGATGTTGAAATCCTGTGGCAGTCACTCATCACGGCTCGATGTCGGGGTAGCGGGTGCTTCTGGCGATGGAAAGAACCACCCTACAGTGAAGAGCGCCGAGGTGTTCGTACTCTCTACTGTAGTACCTTGGGCACTTAGTAAGACCGAGGCGCTCCAAGGAGTTGATCAAA
The DNA here is from genome assembly GCF_002211085.1 of Panicum hallii. NCBI lineage: Eukaryota > Viridiplantae > Streptophyta > Magnoliopsida > Poales > Poaceae > Panicum > Panicum hallii. The sequence goes on along the minus strand of NC_038049.1, from coordinate 31,369,700 downwards.
AGGTGGGGGAACAAACGCCCTGGGTCCAACCATTCTCAGCCATATGAAAACAAAGGTAGAGTGAACAAGCCTTGCACACATGTTAGGGTACAAGAAGGATAGACGGTCTTTATTTTTCAACAGGGTCGGGTACATCTCCCAAGGATATATTCTTACTAGGATGATAGCTCTAGCTTAGGTACTCTACCCTTCCCAAGGGGATTCTTCCTCGATCCGGTTAGGGTGCTTCTTTGGTGGAAGACATTGCTCCAATACCTCATCTTCGGTCTGAGTGCCCTTATCCCGATGGGTTTCTTCGGGTTCTCCTTCCAGTAATCCAGTTTCTCTTCTGCGTGCCACGATACGTTCCCTCTCTCGAGCGTTGCTTCGCCATATGTCTTGGAGAGAGGCTAGGGACCTCTCAGCTTGTGCCTCAGCTTCTATTATTCTCCTCCATTGTATTTCCAACTCTTGTTCTACATTTTCTGCCCTGCGGATTTGGTGCTTCAGTTATTTTGCCTATTCGCGGTGAAGTCGGTCTAGGCCGGTGAGGTAAATGGACAGGTGGGAAACCGTATCTTCTAGTTCTTCTTCCCTTCCCAATCCTCTCATCCGGGCAATCCATGAGCGTCCTCTTCCTCCAGCAGGTGGGAAAAATCCCATAGGAGTTCGCTGAAGATGATGCTTATAGACCACGCGTAGGCGTCGCAGGGCTTTTTGGGTAGCCTTTCGGTAGATGTCTGTGAACCCAAAGCCAGTGGTGGAGATGAATCAAGGGTCCACGTCGGGGTAGAGTGTGCTTTTTCCCACGAAGATCATCAGGTCACACCGAAGGGTGCCTCTGAAGTTGTACTCCCGGTAGGTGTACTCCGGTGGGTCCACAACTCCGACGCGTTCTAGGCTGAGTAGCAATAACTTCGGGAGGCCAGGCTCTGCGGGGCAGATTCCGTCACTCCATCCATTGTCATCCGTCTAGAACCAGACAAGCGCCAAAGGTAAGTGCCGTGTGGAAAGGTGAGTTAAGTGGGGAAAGATCTAGTGGGAAACGGCTTAGAAAATGTCCTCGGTCCTAAGGATCGCGTCCTACGGCCAACCTATGGCTCTAATACCACCTGAAGCATCCCCTCATCAGAGGTGACTAAATGTGATACAAATATCAGTCCCATGAGGCTGATAACACATTTATTACATTAGATGGTTCATTACCGCACAAACCGTCGAGGTAGCGGGTACTGAAGCGCCACTATCAAGAGGGACAACATAAGGAATACAAGCCAAACTAAAGTGCCAATGAAATTTAAGATAACATCAGAGTCTTGCACCATGGTAAGCTTCCTGTGGAGACCCTGAACCACAGGCAAGGTTGGGTGCAGGACGGTGACCTACTTGACGTCTTCAGGAGCGAAGTTCGGATCCTCCTCTGTAAAAACTAGGCAAGAATGAGTACATACGTACTCAACAAGTCCAACGACACCCACGGAGGGGAATAATAAAGATCATGCACAGGATATATCAAGGATAAGGCTAGGGTTCGTTTGCGATAAAGCGAGGTTTTACACATGCAAGGGTTCATTTAATAAAAGAGTTCTCTCAAAACATTTCTGTAGTGAAAGCGTAATAAGTGGGTTTTATCCTACACAAAGGATCCAAGTTTTAATGCTACCAGACTTCACATCCACAGTAGCTCACGGCACAACCACCGGACACTTTCAAAACAACTCACACCACAAAACCAAGCATCCCAAAATGTCTATTGAAGTGACCATGCCGTAACTCATCCAATACCGTGGACACGGCTATTGGAATAGATTTTACACTCTGCAGAGGTTGTACACTTTACCCACAAGTAGGGTACCGCACTACGAACACCTTAGTGTCGCTGCGAATCCTAACAAAGCCATTACCCACCTTAGCTGAATCTAACTAGCCAACACGGAAGCAACCATGGGGTTAATGATCTATCAACAAAGTCATAACCGGGACATAACTCACACAGATCATATTCCTTCTCCATGATCTCCCATTGCTCACCAGCTCTCCTTTTGGCTAGCAGAACAACTAGTGGGGTTTATGCTAAGCCGTTGCCCACATAACGGTCGAGTGGTTGTACGATAAGTGGGTTAGGCAAGATGATACCTCAGTTCATCCTTACATTGATAAGACGGACATCTCCCAACCATGCTCAACCACAAAGGTACAAGCTCACCAGTGGCATTTCACACAGGAAACACCGTCCATCTCGTCAAGTTATATTTTTCTTTTATTTTCCCGAAATCCCGTTTTATCTTTTAAAACCCTCACACCTTTATTTTTGATAAAGCGCGTTGCGGTCATGGTTAAAATATAATAAAGGGAATAAAAGGTCATAAGCATCTCTAGCTGTAGTTAACGTCCAACAGAGCAAATTCTATATAGACATTAACCTAGGTCATCATGGAATAGTCATAGCAATCAAGGGGTGGCTATCCAACCATGTCTTGCAATAAAACAATGCATTTTATAAAACAGGCCAATAGGTTGTGTTTATAAAACTGGGATAAATATGCATCAAAGGATGGGATTGGACTTGCCGTCCTCAAAGCCTTCCGGAATCTCCTCCTCGAGGTACGGGTCGTCGGGCTCCGGCTCACGGTCCTGCTCCTCCTCGGTCACACCGTCGGGTACGACACACAAACAATCACACAATAAAAACAAAGTTCGCCGACGAGCTAAAAAAAGAGAGGGAAATAGAGAGCTTCGATAAAAAAATAGAGAATACTATTATATTTGTCGGATGTGGATCTTGAGACTTGGAGACAATATTTGATGAGTGGTGGAGTTTGAAATCGATTCGGAACAAAATGTCACATGAACTGATGAGTTAAAGGTCATTTAGTGAGTAGTTTAAAAGGACGAGGACCTATTTTGTAATAAAATAAAGAGATAGAAGGAGCTCTGGTTAAATATTTGGGAGAGGGACGTGGAGGGTTGCGGACTGCATAAGGAGGAAAAGTGGAGGGGGTTATGCACAAGTCTGTCTTTCTTCTTCCTCGAGACAGAACAGGAGGGGGAGGGGAACGGTGGAATGGGGGGGGGGGCGGCCAGGCCATGGGCGCCGGTCCCCTGGTGCATGGCAACACCCGGGGAGGAGGGGAAAACGGAGAGGAGGCTGAGAGGGTCCGATTCCGGCCATCACCTCGTGCGGAGATGGTCTACGGAGGGCTATCCACGGGGATGGGTGGTGGCTGGCAATGGTGAGCGGTGGCGGTGTGCTGCAGCGCGAGGTAGAGGAGGGGAGGTGTTGGGGCGGTGTGGGCGGAGTGAGGGGCGGCTTGGGGTCTGATTTATAGGCCGAGAGGAAGAGGGGAGATGGCCGACAGGAACCTCGCCATTAATGGCGGCCGGGATGCTCGGGGATAAGGCGCAAGCTGCGAGGGCGAGGGGACGGGACGGAGACGGACCGGCGCAGCAGCGGGCCGCACGCCGGCTTGGCGTGCACGGGCAGCAAGCACGCAGCAGCACAACGAGTAGCAGCGGCCGCGGCGGCCATGGCGTGACGCGGGCGGCGTGATGCGAGCGCGCGTGCACAGCCAGCAACGGGGGCAGCGGTGGGTCATGCGCTGGCCCGCGCGTGCACGCAAGGAGCGGGCTACAGCTCGAGCAGCAGCAGGCAGCACAGGGGAGAAAAAGAGGAAGAGACTGCATGATGTCGGAATAGCGGAAAATCAGGAGGTGGGCTTCAGGAGCTCAGGCGGCGGAAAGGTTTAAAAAAATTTTAAGCGAGTGATTGGTAGTGCAATTTAAATAAGATAAAAATGCGGTCGTTACAAGAACTAAAGGATGAAAAACTTCATAGAAAAAAATGTATCGATGTAGTCTAAAACTTTGTAGTTAATACTTAATAGCCTTTTCATTTAGAGTCATTTAGATACCCAAATCATCGTCCAGAACTACCTTCAATCATAATAAGTATCAGCTCGATCAGATGGCAATGCAACGAAGCTTCGTATAAAGTTACAATCGTGGCTTGATTACTACAGCAAACCGCATGGATTTGTATTTCGCACGAAATTAAAGGTGGCATGACTAATGGATTTTAAAATAAAAAAAATCAGGCCCAAGAAAGTGAATTTGGATCATGGGATCGAGTACGATTTACTACAGTGATGGTAGTAGGACCACCAGTCTACAATCATTTACCTCTATTCTCTCAACACTCCAGTAGCATTTTAAGGGCCAGGAGATTATGTTCCTTTTTATTGTTTACAGACGGTGACGACACATGGTTTTGTTTTATTGCCACCGTATCTGGCAGAGTCAAGACCTTCTTTGTGTCAATAGTAAATTGGCTCGATTTTTAGAATTCATGGAACACGAGTCATCTAAAGTATAGTATACAGAGTCGAGAAGCAGCTGCTGACCCTAGTCAAATTTAATTCGAATGAACCCAAAGGCGCACCCTAATCCTAGTTAAATTAAATCAGTACGGAACGTAATTTTTTTAAGACAATTCGAAAAGTCCATCTAGCTCCGGAAGACTACTACAAGCAAAACTTTTGTGTCAAAACAAAATAAAAGAAAACAAGTATGAACAAAACAGAAATCAAATCAAATTACTGGCACAGAACAGATCTTTTATCCACCCCTTCAGTTCCGGCCAGGATCAGATCCGGGACTAATAAATGCATTATTCCTGGATCCAACGGCTAGGGAGGCGGAAAGACCTTTAGTCCCGGTTGGAGCCACCAACCGGGACTCCAACCGGGACTAAAGAGTTACCTTTTAATCTAGTTGGGGTTAACAACCGAGACTATTCACATATCACTTTAAAAGAAAAGTATTCCATCTAAAGTTACATGTGCTGTGTAGGTGGGTAGTAAGTAAACTATACGTGAGGCAGGAGATTTTAAGTTGGATTCCCAAGTTTTACCGGAACTAATGAGTACTAGTGAATGCCTGGTCCGGTCTGATGACGTACGCTTTATCATCACGTACAGCTCACCAAAGCCTGCGATGGATCGAACGACGACCAGATCGAGGCGCTTCAGAGTCAACATGAAGCAGCAGCAGCAGCTGCGGTCGTCTTCATCCTTTGCTTTGTTGGCCGCCGTGCCAGGTGAGCACCGTCATGAAGTGCGTCATCGCTTATGCTTTCAGGCATCAGAAACCACACTGATCAGACTTCAGAAGCACATTTGTCCTACGGCATCGATCGTCGGTCTAGATCTCTAGTCGATCTATCGGTTCTTCCTCCATTATCCATGACTGGAAAAATTGTAACAAACCGTGTGCACTAGTGTTACCGTGTCACGAAGTTTTGAGATTCATGCATGCATGACAATTGACACAGGAGCTAGTTGTCTCTGCTGCCTGAGCTGGCTGCAGTGACTACGTGCGACGCGTGCGTGTGACTTGGACTGCGGACGGGCAGACCCCCCAGGGCTCTCTCGCGTGTTTCCCAAATAACCATCAAGGATTTGTATTTTTATTTCGCATGAAAGGTGGCATGAATTATATATGATTTTCGTTGGCCGCCTAGATGCAGATTTTAGAAACAAAATGTGGGGCCCAAAAAGGTTGGACGGTTATGGGATCGAGCATGATTTACTACAGACAGTCTATAATCATTTACCAGCTCTATTCTCTCAACAACTCCAGTAGGATTTTAAGGGCCATGATGTTCCATTATTTTGCTGTGTATAGATGCTGGGTGAAAGTCTTCTACTACATAACCTGTTTGAATCCAAGTGCTAATACTTCAAACTGCTAAAGTTTAGTGCTAATCCATCCAAATAGGAGTGCTAATGGAATGAACAAAACTTTACAGGACTCAAAAACTTTAGCAAATATATGAGTGTTAATATATGCTAAAGTTTAGCACTCAACTTTAGATCATCCAAATATGTCTTTGCCGGTCCCAAGCCCGCGATGAGAAAATATGGAGGGTTGTGTTAGGTTTGGCGAACCAGCGTAAAAAAATCAGCCACCCTAATGGAAATGAAACCCATAAGAAATTCGTTGGGGCGTAACCCTCTTAGCGACGCGCTACATCGGAACTCGGGTGTGGTGTTAAATGGGCAAGGGCCGGGTCATCATCCCCTCAGGGGTGCATCGTATTGTGATCCGGGTACGATGATAAGTGAGCAAGGGTCGGATCGTCGCAGCCTCTGTGGCGCGCTACATCTGCGCCCGGGTGTAGTGAAAAATGAGTAAGGGCCTTCGCATTTCTCTCGACGGGTGCGAAGGGTAAGGAAGCTAGCCGAGCCAACTAGGATTCGTCTAGGTAGTTGGAACGCAGAGTCTCTGACAGGTAAGTTAAGAGAACTAGTCGATGTAGCAATTAGAAGGCGTGTAAATATTTTATGCGTGCAGAAGACTAAATGGAAGGGCCAGAAGGCGAAGAAGGTGGAGGGTTCTGGCTTCAAGCTTTGTTACACGGGGACAACTTCGGGTAGGAATGGTGTAGGCATCTTGATCGATAAGAGCCTTAAGGATGGAGTCGTAGATGTTAGGACGCAAGGCGACCGGATTATCCTAGTGCGGTTGGTCATTGGAGATTTGGTTCTGAATGTGATCAGTGCCTATGCCCCATAGGTAGGTCTTAGTGAGAGCTCCAAGAGTCAATTTTGGAAAGACCTTGATAGCATGGTTAGTACCGTGCCTACCAGTGAGAAGCTCTTCATAGGAGGAGACCTCAATGGCCATATGGGTGCGACTAATGTAGGATATGAGCGAGTACACGGGGGGTTTCGGGTATGGTAGTAGGAACGAGGGGGGAGGATGTTTTGAATTTTGCGCTGGCCTACGACCTGCTGTTAGCGAATACCCTCTTTAGAAAGAGGGATTCCCATCTAGTGACATTCCATAGTGGACAATACTCGAGCCAAATCGACTTTATCCTTGCTAGGAGAGAGGATAGACGTGCCTGCTTAGATTGTAAGGTGATACCTGGGGAGTGTGTTGTCCCCCAACACAAGCTTGTGGTGGTAGACTTTCGTTTTCGGGTACGTGCCCACCGGGACAAACATGCCAAGATTGCGAGAACGAAGTGGTGGAAGCTTAGAGGGGAAGAGGCACAAACGTTTAAGGAAAGGATGCTAGGCGAGGGGCCTTGGGAAGAAGGAGCAGATGTAGATGACATGTGGCTAAAGATGGCGACATGTGTTCGGAAGGTGGCCTCAGAAGTGTTTGGTGTGAGTAGGGGAGGCAAGCAGGAAGTGAAAGAGACTTGGTGGTGGAATGATGAGGTGCAAAGGGCTATTAAAAAGAAGAAGGAGTGTTTCAAACGCCTTCACCTCGACAAGAGCGCAACCAACATCGAGGGCTATAGATTAGCGAAGAGGTCTGCAAAGCGAGCTGTAAGTGTAGCGAAAGGTCAGGCTTTTGATGACCTTTATCAACGGCTAGGTATGAAGGAAGGAGAGAAGGATATTTATAGGATCGCTAGGACCCGCGAGAGGAAGATAAGGGACATAAACCAAATTAAATGCATCAAGAATGGGACAGATCGACTTCTGGTGAAGAATGAGGAGATCAAGGACAGATGGCGAGAATACTTCGACAAGTTGTTTAATGGGGAAAATGAGGGTCCTACCTTCGAGTTGGACGACTCATTTGATGATACCAACAGACGCTTTGTGAGGAGGATTCAGTAGGCAGAGATCGGGGAGGCTTTGAAGAGGATGAAGGGAGGTAAAGCGATGGGTCCTGATGGCATCCCCATTGAGGTGTGGAGATGTCTGGGCAAGAGGGCGGTAGTATGGTTAACTAAGCTTTTTAACCTAATTTTTCGGTCAAACAAGATGCTGGAGGAATAGAGGAGAAATATATTAGTACCGATCTTCAAGAACAAGGGAGATGTTCAAAGTTGTACTAACTACCGGGGGATTAAGCTGATGAGCCATACGATGAAGCTTTGGGAGAGGGTTATCGAGCATCGCCTAAGAAGATTGACAAGGGTGACCCAAAACCAGTTTGGGTTCATGCCTGGGAGGTGGACCATGGAGGCGATTTTCTTAGTACGACAGTTGATGGGGAGATATAGAGAGGAAAAGAAGGACTTACACATGGTCTTTATTGACCTAGAGAAGGCGTATGACAAAGTACCGAGAGACGTCATGTGGTGGGCCTTGGAAAAACATAAAGTCCCAACTAAGTATATTACCCTCATCAAGGATATGTACAAGGATGCGATGACTTGTGTTCGAACATGTGATGGCGATACCAGTGACTTTCCAATTAAAATAGGACTACATCAGGAGTCAGCATTAAGCCCTTATCTATTTGCTTCGGTGATGGATGAGATCACAAGGGACATACAGGGTGATATCCCTTGGTGTATGCTCTTTGCTGATGATGTGATGCTAGTTGATGTCACACCCGATTTATAAGAACATAAACCGAGCAATCATATATGCGCCAGGATCAAGTCACGCATATATACAACAGATTATCAAGATATCACAACACATGTCAGGAATAACATTAATATAAATCGTAAATGAATCATGAATGAATTATTTTATTACAACCGAATCAAGAATCGGTTCAAGAGTTGCGGAAGTGTAAAAGAGATACATGAAGAGCTGGGCGGCACAGGTACGTCGATTGGAAGACAAACGCCTAGAAGTCGTCGAAGCCGCTGACGTAGTCCTCCACGTTGCCGGGCACTGAGCAGCAGTCGAAGATATCCGAAATAAAACAGAAGAGTAGATAGGCAAGTGTGAGTACAAACTCGTACTCAACAAGTATAACACAAACTATGAGGCTCTAGGCTGGCTGACTCACTGCATTAGCTTTTAGTCTTGGCAAAATTTTATTAAAGCTAATTACTACAAGTGGATGAATTACCATGAACCCAAATTGCATAAGAAATTAATCAGTATTAATTAAGAACTACTGAGAACCGACCAACATAAACCACCCGGGGAACCTCCCTAATCAAAGGTTGATAACCCCACTAATCAAAAGAAGGATCTGGGCCGCTCATGACTGTGAGCACAGCTGATATATCAGTTTTACACTCTCGAGAGGTTGCACAACTTTACCCACAAGTCGTGAGCTACGCTAGTTGTTCATCACACTTCCTTAGGTGAGATGGCTAGCAAGCACACTACGAGACCGTTACAAAGGATCCCGTTGGTAAGGTGTAACCGCTAAGAATTCTGGATCAGCAACGATGGGGCCCACCTCCGGGGGTACAAGACACACAGCACAGACCAAGCTGGAGGAGCAGGGACCATTGAAGCTTACCACCCCTCTTGCCCATGCAGGTAAGCTACTCCCGAACCAACACGACCTAATTAGTAAGTCAAGACCGTCCCATTCCAGTCTTGTGGTTGCGCGGTTGTCCCAGGTTGTCGCTCTATGAACCGGTCCTTATGGAGAGTGGCCAACCAAGCACTAAGCACCGTGCTGGCCCCCTAAACCATGTTTCTAACAAAAACATCTTTTAAGGACGCACAAACCACTCAAGCACACAGCACAGAGGGTCGGCTCCAGAATTAAGTTGCATAAGACCATTAATCAAATTAATTAAAAAGGACCCAGATATGTTATAGCGCAGCAACCTAGCACAACTATCCAAAATGCAACCCAAAGGATATATAAAGGATATAAAGTGGCTAGGAAAGTCCTTATAGGCATACAGTATTAAAATGCAGTATGAAATTGTATTTAAAAGTGATAGGAGGTTCATGTTATACTTGCCTTCCTCGTACTCTCCCGGCTGCTGCTCGAACTGCTCGGAAGATGGCTGCTCCTGGTACGGCTCCGGTGGCTCGACGTCTATTCACGATCGTAACAGCAATACATGGGCCACACATGCACACACATGCAAACAATAGCAAAAATATAAGAAACAGTACACCAATACAATAGAACAGCACATAAAACTGGCCTAGAACTATTCTACGCGTTACCGCGATCGCGTGGATATAAAGAGCACCTAAAACGGAGCTAAAACGTGAAAACTACGCTTAAAACAAGTCCTAGGGACCTATTTGCGAGAGAAACTGGACTACAGGGGGTTCTGTGCAAAAACTGAGGACCTAAACGTAATTAAAGCATAGACTCAGGGGCTAGCACATGAAAACCTGGGTCTTGGACGGCGGGGTCTAATTCCAAAGAGCTCAGGGGGGGTCCGCGCAAGAAACAGGGTTAAACTGTAAATATTTTTGAACTACGGTGGACCGCGGGTTGATTCTTGAAAAGTGCATGGACTCTTTAGCAAAATCGCCAGCGCTGACCGGTACGCTGCCCTTTGACTCGCGCGCGGAATCGATTTGGGCCACTGGATCTGCATCGGACGGCTCAGGGAAAGTAAGGGGGGTCCGGGCGGCGGTGTGGCGACGCCAGCGGCGGCTGCTGCGGCGGCGCGGCTCGGGCTCGCCGGAGCTCGGCGTTCCCGCCGCTCCGGGGGCCGAAGCTTCACGACTTCTAGCCAGGGAGGACCACCGGGGCACGGGGAGACGACCTAGGGCTACGGCTGGGCCTAGAGGGGCTCGGGCTTCGCGCGCGACGGTGAGGGGCGGTGGTCATCACCGGCGAGCGGCGTTCCAGGGGCTACGGCCTGCCAAAGCTTACGGGGGTTGGCGCAAAATAACCAGGAAGAGGAGGGGAGACGCACCAAAGGGTTGTGGAGGCCGGGGCGGCGGCGGACGGAGGAGAACGACGACGACCGGCGGCGGAAGGGCTCGGCTCTTCGCGGGGGATGGTGATGCAGGGGTACCCCAGGTGCCTAGACCCCACGGTCGGCTCGGGGTTGACCTGTGAAGCTGGCAGAGGGGTCAGGGGGGCGTGAGGCTCACCGGTGTCACACCCGATTTATAAGAACATAAATCGAGCAATCATATATGCGCCAGGATCAAGTCACGCATATATACAACAGATTATCAAGATATCACAACACATGTCAGGAATAACATTAATATAAATCGTAAATGAATCATGAATGAATTATTTTATTACAATCGAATCAAGAATCGGTTCAAGAGTTGCGGAAGCGTAAAAGGAATACATGAAGAGCTGGGCGCCACAGGGACGTCGACTGGGAGACAAACGCCTAGAAGTCGTCGAAGCCGCTGACGTACTCCTCCACGTTGCCGGGCACTGAGCAGCAGTCGAAGATATCCAAAATAGAACAGAAGAGTAGAGAGGCAAGTGTGAGTACAAACTAGTACTCAACAAGTATAACACGAGTATGAGGCTCTAAGGTTAGCTGACTCAACTTCATTAGCTTTTAATCTTGGCAAATTTTATTAAAGCTAATTACTACAAGTGGATGAGTTACCATAACCCAAATTGCATAAGAATTAATCAATATTAATTAAGAACTACTGAGAACCATCCAAACCAAAACCACCCGGGGAAATCTCCCTAATCAAAGGTTGATAACCCCACTAATCAGACGGAGGATCTGGGCCGCTCATGACTGTGAGCACAGCTGATATATCAGTTTTACACTCTCGAGAGGTTGCACAACTTTACCCACAAGTCGTGAGCTACGCTAGTTGTTCATCACACTTCCTTAGGTGAGATGGCTAGCAAGCACACTACGAGACCGTTACAAAGAATCACGTTGGTAAGGTGTAACCGCTAAGGATTCTGGATCAGCGACGATGGGGCCCACCTCCAGGGGTACAAGCACACAGCACAGACCAAGCCGGAGGAGCAGGGACCATTGAAGCCTACCACCCCTCTTGCCCACGCAGGTAAGTTACCCCCGAACCAAAATGACCTAATTAGTAAGTCAAGACCGTCCCATTCCAGTCTTGTGGTTGCGCGGTTGTCCCAGGTTGTCGCTCTATGAACCGGTCCTTATGGAGAGTGGCCAACCAAGCACTAAGCACCGTGCTGGCCCCCTAAACCATGTTTCTACAAAAACATATTTTTAAGGACGCACAAACCACTCAAGCACACAGCACAGAGGGTCGGCTCCAGAATTAAGTTGCATAAGACCATTAATCAAATTAATTACAAAGGACCGAGATTTATTATAGCGCAGCAACCTAGCACAACTAACCAAAATGCAACCCAAAGGATATATATAAAGGATATAAAGGTGGCTAGGAAATCCTTATAGGCGCACAGAATTAAATGCAGTATGAAATTGTATTTAAAAGTGATAGGAGATTCATGTTATACTTGCCTTCCTTGTACTCTCCCGGCTGCTGCTCGAACTGCTCGGAAGATGGTTGCTCCTGGTACTGCTCCGGTGGCTCGACGTCTACTCACGATCATAACAGCAATACATGGGCCACACATGCACACACATGCAAACAATAGCAAAACATAAGAAACAGTACATCAATACAATGGAACAGTACATAAAACTAGCCTAGAACTATTCTACGCGTTACAACGATCGCGTGGATATAAAGAACGCTTAAAACGGAGCTAAAACGCGAAAACTACACTTAAAACAAGACCCAGGGGCCTATCTGCAAGAAAAACTGGACTACAGGGGGGTTCTGGGCAAAAACCAGGGGCCTAAACGTAATTAAAGCATAGACTCGGGGTTAGCACGTGAAAACACAGGGCATGGACGGCGGGTTCAAACTGGAAAGCTCAGGGGCTTCGGTGCGAAAAACAGGATCTAGCTAGAATTTCTTCTGAATGAAGGTGGACTGCGGGTTGATTCCAAGGAAGTTCAGGGGCTCTTTAACAAAACTGCCACAGCTGAAGGGGTACGCGGCCTCTAATCTGGGCGGTTGGATCTAAATCGAACGGTTCCGACGCACTCCGGTTCGGACGGTCCGATCTAACTGCTGTTTACGGATGGTCCGATCTGACTGCCGTTTACGGACGGTCCGATCTGTCCGAGGGGGTCCGGTCCACTGGATCTTGATCGGAGGGCTGGGATAGAAGAGGTACGCGGGATCTAATCCCGACCGCTGACTTCGGATCGGACGGCTCGGTTTGGGTCGGGGAGCACAGGCGGCGGCAAGAGACGCCGGCGATCAAGCCCGCGGCGGCGCGGCTCGGGAGCTCGCCGGAGACACGCGATCACGCGTTCCCGGGGACATTTCACGACGAGATCAAACCCAGGAGGTAGAGCACAATGCGGGGAACCTAGCTGGGCACTTGTGGAGGTGGATTCGAGCTCGGTTAGGGTGGAACGACGGCGAGAGCGGCTCGGCACGACCAACCACGCCGGCGTGCGCGCGGTCTAGGCTCTGCGGCTAGCTAAGGATCACGACTCCTAGTACAAAAGAACCAGGGCGCGAAGGGGAAGCTCACCGAGGGGTGTGGAGGCCGGAGACGCGACGGAGTGAGGAAGACGACGACGTCCGGCGGCGGAGAGGATCGGGCTTCCGCGGGGAGGGGTGATGCCGAGGTGACTGGCGTAGATTGGCTCCGGGGACCCCTGTGGAGGTGGTCAGAGGGTCAAAATGGGTCGGGATGCAACGACTGCGAGGAATTCCGATGTCGGAGCAGCTCACCGGAGAAGGTTTCCTCGGAAAATTCGGTCGATGCCGAGGCGTAGAGCTTCGATGCTGGCCTCTTGGCGCTTCGGGATGGCGAGGGGAAGCTTTTGCGAGTGACGTGGGGGTCCGGGGTGCAACGGAATGGCCGGTCGACGGTGAGGCCGAGGCGTCTGCGCGGCGGAGGAAAAAGGGCGGCGGCGCTGGGGTCTCCGGGGTTGCAGGGCTGGGGTTAGGGTTATGGTTACCAGGGCGCAGGGGGGTTCCCTTTTGTAGGGCGGCGGCGCTGCCCTGGGCGTGCGGGCCCGGATAAGGAAGCTCGCCGGAGATCTCGGGGGAAGTTGAGCGCCGGAGAAGAAGGAGGAGAGGGGGAAGGGGCCGACAGGTGGGGTCAGGCTGAGGGAATGACTGAGAAAGGAAAGGAACGACTGAGAAAGGAAAGGAATGACTGAGAAAGGAAAGGAATGACTGAGAAAGGAAAGGAATGACTGAGAAAGGAAAGGAATTACTGAGAAAGGAAGGAATCACAGAGAAAAGAAAGAATGACTGACCCACCTTCTTGCTTCCCTCCTTTACTTTTCCCGCACCAACTCAAACCTATTTGAATTCAACTCAAATTTGAATTCAACCCCTATGCACTCAACGAAATAAAACTTATGCACCAGCATGAATGCACAAACATGTTGAACCTAAAATAAATTTTAATTCTTTATGTTTTTAAAATTACTTTAAATGCAAGGTAAATTAGAGAAAACTCTGGAAAATTTTATTTGAGCCCAAATAAATTCATTAAAATTTAAGGAAAATACCTTAGGGTGTTACAACCGGCGGCGGCCAATTTCGGCGGCGGAGCACTTACCCGCGGCGGCGCTCTGGGAGAAATTTGGACCGAGGAACGGGCCAAGGTCGTTGGTGAATGGCTCTGGAGCTCCGGGGTGGTGAGGCGGTGCTGATGCGCAGGCTCTCGCGGGCTGTGGCGCGGTGGCACGGCGTGCCCACGGTGGCGCCGAGGTGATGGGGCGGCGGAGGAAAAAGGGGCGAAGGCGCTGGAGATCCTCGGGCGACGCAGGAGCTAGGGTTAGGGTGCAGATGGTTGGGGCGGCTCTTTGTAGGGTGGCGGCGGTCCCATTGACGTGCGGGCCCGAGGAGGGGAGCTCGCCGGGGATCTCGGGGAGGGAGGTTGCGCCGGAGAAGAAGGGAGGAAGGAGAAGGGGGGCGCTGACGCGCGGGCCCGGGCTGGCAGCGAGAGGAAAGAGAGGCGCGGACGCTCGGGCTGGGGAAGAGGGAATGGGCCGGCTTGGCCCATGTGGGGGAAAGAGGAGAGAAGAGAGGGGCCCGAGAGGGAAAGGAGAGAGGGAGAGGGGAGCTGGGCCGCTGGGAGAGAGCCGGCCCAAGAGGGTTGGGCTGCTTCCCTTTTCTCTTCTTTTCTTTTCTTTTCCCACTCCTAAACTATTCAAACAATCTATTTGAATTCAAATAAGTTTGAATTCAAACCTTATAAATTCAACACAAAGAAAACAATGCTGCAGCGTGAATGCACACACAATTTAATCCTATGATAAATTTTATTTTTCTTGTGTTATAAATTACTTTAAATGCCACAAAATTTAGAGAAAAGCCTGGAAAATTTGTTTAAGCCCAATTAAATTCATTAAAAAAAATTAGGGGAAATACATTAGGGTGTTACAAACCTACCCCCCTTACAGGAATCTCGTCCCGAGATTCTGATCGGCTAGTTAGCAAAGAGGTCGGGGTATGTCTTCCTCAGCTCATCTTCTCGCTCCCAGGTAGCCTCATCCTCCGTATGATGACTCCACTGAACTCTGCACATCTTGATCTTCTTGTTCCTGGTAACTCTCTCGGATGTCTCCAGAATCTTTACCGGATGCTCGATGTTGGTCAAATCCTCCTGCACATCTAACCCTTCTAGCGGTGCTTGCTCTTCTGGTACCCTCAAACACTTCTTCAGCTGGGACACGTGAAACACATCGTGCACTCCTAAGAGACTGAGAGGCAACTCCAAACGATATGCCACCTCACCTTTCCGTTCTAGCACCTTGAACGGACCAATGTATCGAGGAGCTAGCTTCCCTCGTACATTAAACCTGCGGATTCCTCTCATTGGCGAGACCTTCAGGTATACATGATCACCCACTGCAAAGGTCAGATCTCGATGACGAACATCCGCATAGCTCTTCTGACGAGTCTGAGCGACCCTCAGATTTTCTCGCACCTACTGTACCAGCTGTTCGGCCTCCTCAACAATATCCGGACCAAACACCTGCCTCTCACCAATCTGATCCCAATACAGTGGAGTCCTGCACTTCCGACCGTACAAAGCCTCAAAAGGGCATTTCTTCAGACTGGCCTGATAACTGTTGTTATACGAAAACTCTGCGTACGGCAGGCATTTATCCCAGCTGGTACCATACTGAATAGCACAGGCTCGAAGCATATCCTCCAACACTTGGTTGGTTCTCTCTGTCTGCCCATCTGTCTGCGGATGATAAGCGGTACTGAAGCGCAGCTTGGTATCCAACGAATCATGCAACTGCTCCCAGAACCATGAAGTGAACTGAGATCCTCGATCAGATATAATCTTCTTTGGAACGCCATGCAGACAGACAATCCTAGAGATGTACAACTCTGCGAGTCTAGCACCTGAGTAAGTAGTGTTCACCGGAATGAAGTGAGCAACCTTCGTCAAGCGATCCACTACTACCCATATGGAGTTGTACCCTTTCTAAGTACGAGGCAAGCCAACAATGAAGTCCATAGTGATTTCCTCCCATTTCCACTCTGGAATCTTCAATGGCTGCAATAACCCTGCTGGCCTCTGATGCTCTGCCTTGACACGCTGACAAGTGTCACAGATAGCCACGTACTCTGCAACGGAACGTTTCATTCCATACCACCAGAATCGTTCCTTCAGGTCGTAATACATCTTCGTGCTGCCTGGATGGATAGAATATGCTGTGTCATGAGCCTCACTCAGAATCAGTTTCCTGAGATCTGCTACATCCGGCACACATATACGACCCTTGTACCATAAGGTACCCTGATCATCCTCTCTGAAATGAGGGGCTTTGCCAATCTTGAGTAATTCACGGATCTCCTGCAGCTTCTTATCTTCCCACTGATGCTGCCTGATCTCTGCCTCTAGAGTGGGTTCTGCCTCGAATGACGTACCCGAGGTGTGATGCAAGAAACCCAGACTCAACTGCTCAAACTCCTCGCATAACTCCTGAGGCATCTGAAAGGCCACGGCCATGTTAACATAGCTCTTCCTACTCAGAGCATCTGCCACAACATTAGCCTTGCCCGGATGATAGTGAATCTCCAGGTCATAATCCTTGACCAACTCTAGCCACCTTCTCTGCCGCATGTTCAGCTCACTCTGGGTGAAAATATACTTGAGGCTCTTGTGATCGGTGTAAATGTCACACCTCTGCCCAAACAAGTAATGCCTCCATATCTTCAGAGCATGCACCACTGCGGCTAACTCCAGATCATGAGTGGGATAATTCAGCTCGTGCCGGCGCAACTGCCGCGAGGCATAAGCTATCACTCTGCCTTCCTGCATCAGGACGCAACCAAGACCATCTCTCGAAGCATCACAATACACTGTGAACCTCTTGCTCTGGTCTGGCAGAGTAAGGACTGGCGCCGTAGTCAACCTCTTCTTCAGCTCCTCGAAGGCCTTCTGACGCTCATCAGTCTAAGTGAAATCCACACCCTTCTCCAGCAAGGAAGTCAAAGGCTTCGCAATCTTGGAGAAATTCTCAATGAACCTCCGATAATAACCTGCTAAGCCCAAGAAAGAGCGGACTTCCTTCACCGTCTGCGGTACAACCCAGTCAAGCACATCCTTCACCTTTCCGGGGTCCACAGCAATACCTCCCTTGGAGATAACATGACCGAGGAACGGAACCTCGTCAATCCAGAACTCGCACTTGCTGAGCTTGGCATACAGCTTGTGCTCTCTGAGCCTCTGCAACACAAGCCTCAGATGCTTCTCATGCTCCGCTTCTGACTTGGAATATATCAGGATATCATCAATGAATATCACCACAAAGGTGTCCAGATAATCCATGAAAACCTTGTTCATCAGATGCATGAAGAAAGCCGGAGCATTGGTCAAGCCAAAGGACATGACCGTGTACTCGTATAGCCCATACTTGCAGGTGAATGCCGTCTTCGGAATATCCTCAGAACGAATCTTCAGCTGATGATAACCTGAACGCAGATCAATCTTCGAGAATACACAAGCACCCTGAAGCTGATCAAAGAGATCCTCAATACGGGGCAATGGATGCTTGTTCTTGATAGTGACTGCATTCAGATCCCGATAATCGACGCACATCCTCTTCGCGCCATCCTTCTTCTCTACCAGCAATACAGGAAAAGCCCAAGGAGAGAAACTGCGACGGATATAACCCTTAGCTAGCAACTCGTCGACAGTCTTCTTAACCTCCTCATGCTCGACAGGAGCCATACGATAGGGCCGCTTAGCAATAGGAGCTGTGCCAGGCAAGAGATCAATAGAAAACTCAATGTCGCGATCAGGCGGCATACCTGGCAAATCATCCGGAAAGACATCCGGGAATTCAGACACCACGCGAATACCATCCGTGGGTCTAGCCTCCATCTGATGAAGAAATCCAGAAGGCTCTGTGGCACCAACAGTAACCTCCTGACCATCCGGTGCTGACAGAAGAACCGTCCTCTGAGCACAATCTATCCGGACTCCCCACTTAGCAAGAGTCTCCATCCCGAGGATCACATTAATGCCCTTGGAGTCTAGCACCATCAGATTCGCACCTAAATCTACCCCCCTTATGGCCACCCTGACTCTGGGACAGAAGACATGGGACCTCAACTGCCCTCCCGATGAAGATACTAACATGCACCTCTTTAACGTGCTAGTAGGAATGCCATGATGCTCAACAAAAGACTGGGTGATGAAAGAATGTGTACCACCAGTATCAAAAAGCACTGTAGCAGGATGGGCATTAACCATGAACGTACCAATAACCATGTTAGGAGCCTCGGCCGCTGACTCGGCCGTCACATGGTTCACCCTGCCCTGAGCTGGGGCCTTGGGCGGTGCTGCACGCCCCTGCTATCCTGCCTGTGCCTTCCGAGGGCAGACGTTGGCGTAGTGCCCTGGCTCGCCGCAGTGGAAGCACACTCGTGGAAGTGCTGGAGCCTGCTGCCCAGGAGGAGGAGTGGGCGCTCCCTGCCTCTGAGCTGGTGGAGCCGGAGGCGCTGGAAGCCTCTGACCCTGTCCTGCCTGATGCTGCTGCTGGGGACGAGGCGGGTACTGCTGCCGCGGCCGGTACTGCTGGGGCGGCCTCTGCTGCTGCTGTGGGGGATGCTGATAGCGGGGGCGAGTGTTGCTGCCCGAAGAGGATGGAGCCATCTTCCTCTTCTTATCCTCAATCTCCCGGCGCTTACGCTCGGTGTTGACGACCGCATCAACCAGCTGGTTGAAGTTGTCGAAGCGGTGGTTCAGCAGCGCATACTGGATGTGATCATCCAGTCCCTCCTTGAAGTACTCCTGCTTGTCGCTGTCACGAGCGATGTCAGCAGGGCCATAGCGGGCAAGCTGGAGGAAACGGTCATGGTATTCCGTCACCGTCATAGATCCCTGAAATAACGAACACAGATAACAAGGATAGAAATCGCTCAATTGGTCAGGTTTACGAAAGAAATCAAGGATAGATCAAGCTCAAAAGAAATTGTAGGAGATTCCATTCAAATTTACCTGCTTAAGGGCACGGAACTCCTTCTGCTTCATCTTCATAATGCCCTCAGGAATGTGATGGTTCCTGAAACGCTCGCGGAACTGGTCCCACGTGAGAGCATCACGATCCCGAGCTGGGTAGGACTCCCACCAGTCAAGAGCAGATCCTCGCAGCTGCCCTGCTACGTAAAGGACCCGCTCCCGGTCGTCGCACTGCGCAACAACCAACTGGCGCTCCACCGAGCGAAGCCAGTCGTCCGCCTGGAGTGGGTCCGAGGCGTGAGAGAAGGTCGGCAGGTGACCTCTCAGGAAATCCGCACGCCTGTCACGGGGCTGAGGCGGCGGTGGAGGCGGTGGCTGAGCATGGATCTGCTGCAGAGCCTGAACGGTGTTGTTCAGGGTCTCCATCATCTGCATCTGGAGCTGGAAGAACTGCTCCGGGGTCAGTGGTGGCGGCATCGGTAGCGGCTGACCAGTCCCGTGGTTGTTCTGCTCCTG
Organism: Panicum hallii; assembly: GCF_002211085.1. Taxonomy (NCBI): domain Eukaryota; kingdom Viridiplantae; phylum Streptophyta; class Magnoliopsida; order Poales; family Poaceae; genus Panicum; species Panicum hallii. Next base: position 31,350,074 of record NC_038049.1, on the reverse strand, counting down.
CTGGTCAGAATCGGAACCGGTGCGCCTGGTGTTCACCATCTGATTGCAACAACGTAATTTTATGAGAATAAGATATCGTGCAGCTGCGGAAATGAAACTTCAGAAGGATATGACAGAAAGAAAGGAATATAGGTTTTACCCCCCCAACGTTCTAACTCAATTTTATTATTTAGTTCAAGTTGGGTTAGGTCGATTTGCACGAACAAGTTTAACTACTAGACTATGCAATCAACCAAAAATCCAAATCAAACATTTGCACAATAACAAACATTCAATATTCACAACTTAGTCGAGTTTTCCACATTACTCGACCAACACACTCGTTCTAGCGTATTTTTTTATCGGGACAACCTAAACTTATAAATTACAGGATTAGGCGACTCAGGCCAACGTCTACGGAAAGCTCAAGCTATTTCTCAGAAAAGACGGGGGAAATAGCAAATCTAGGCTTAAGACTCAAGGGATAGAAGTAGGAACATGACGGTTGAGGATTTGCGGGGGCAAAGCAAGAGGAAAGAAGTCCTAAACTCGACCAATTCTACCTAGGCTTCGTCCTACAGTCGACACGGCTCTGATACCAATCTGTCACACCCGATTTATAAGAACATAAACCGAGCAATCATATATGCGCCAGGATCAAGTCACGCATATATACAACAGATTATCAAGATATCACAACACATGTCAGGAATAACATTAATATAAATCGTAAATGAATCATGAATGAATTATTTTATTACAACCGAATCAAGAATCGGTTCAAGAGTTGCGGAAGCGTAAAAGAGATACATGAAGAGCTGGGCGCCACAGGGACGTCGACTGGAAGACAAACGCCTAGAAGTCGTCGAAGCCGCTGACGTAGTCCTCCACGTTGCCGGGCACTGAGCAGCAGTCGAAGATATCCGAAATAGAACAGAAGAGTAGAGAGGCAAGTGTGAGTACAAACTCGTACTCAACAAGTATAACACAAACTATGAGGCTCTAGGCTGGCTGACTCACTGCATTAGCTTTTAGTCTTGGCAAAATTTTATTAAAGCTAATTACTACAAGTGGATGAATTACCATGAACCCAAATTGCATAAGAAATTAATCAGTATTAATTAAGAACTACTGAGAACCGACCAACCAAAACCACCCGGGGAATCTCCCTAATCAAAGGTTGATAACCCCACTAATCAAAAGGAGGATCTGGGCCGCTCATGACTGTGAGCACAGCTGATATATCAGTTTTACACTCTCGAGAGGTTGCACAACTTTACCCACAAGTCGTGAGCTACGCTAGTTGTTCATCACACTTCCTTAGGTGAGATGGCTAGCAAGCACACTACGAGACCGTTACAAAGGATCCCGTTGGTAAGATGTAACCGCTAAGGATTCTGGATCAGCAACGATGGGGCCCACCTCCGGGGGTACAAGACACACAGCACAGACCAAGCCGGAGGAGCAGGGACCATTGAAGCTTACCACCCCTCTTGCCCATGCAGGTAAGCTACTCCCGAACCAACACGACCTAATTAGTAAGTCAAGACCGTCCCATTCCAGTCTTGTGGTTGCGCGGTTGTCCCAGGTTGTCGCTCTATGAACCGGTCCTTATGGAGAGTGGCCAACCAAGCACTAAGCACCGTGCTGGCCCCCTAAACCATGTTTCTAACAAAAACATCTTTTAAGGACGCACAAACCACTCAAGCACACAGCACAGAGGGTCGGCTCCAGAATTAAGTTGCATAAGACCATTAATCAAATTAATTAAAAAGGACCCAGATATGTTATAGCGCAGCAACCTAGCACAACTATCCAAAATGCAACCCAAAGGATATATAAAGGATATAAAGTGGCTAGGAAAGTCCTTATAGGCATACAGTATTAAAATGCAGTATGAAATTGTATTTAAAAGTGATAGGAGGTTCATGTTATACTTGCCTTCCTCGTACTCTCCCGGCTGCTGCTCGAACTGCTCGGAAGATGGCTGCTCCTGGTACGGCTCCGGTGGCTCGACGTCTATTCATGATCGTAACAGCAATACATGGGCCACACATGCACACACATGCAAACAATAGCAAAAATATAAGAAACAGTACACCAATACAATAGAACAGCACATAAAACTGGCCTAGAACTATTCTACGCGTTACCGCGATCGCGTGGATATAAAGAGCACCTAAAACGGAGCTAAAACGCGAAAACTACGCTTAAAACAAGTCCTAGGGACCTATTTGCGAGAGAAACTGGACTACAGGGGGTTCTGTGCAAAAACTGAGGACCTAAACGTAATTAAAGCATAGACTCAGGGGCTAGCACATGAAAACCTGGGTCTTGGACGGCGGGTTCTAATTCCAAAGAGCTCAGGGGGGGTCCGCGCAAGAAACAGGGTTAAACTGTAAATATTTTTGAACTACGGTGGACCGCAGGTTGATTCTTGAAAAGCACATGGACTCTTTAGCAAAATCGCCAGCGCTGACCGGTACGCTGCCCTTTGACTCGCGCGCGGAATCGATTTGGGCCACTGGATCTGCATCGGACGGCTCAGGGAAAGTAAGGGGGGTCCGGGCGGCGGTGTGGCGATGCCAGCGGCGGCTGCTGCAGCGGCGCGGCTCGGGCTCGCCGGAGCTCGGCGTTCCCGCCGCTCCGGGGGCCGAAGCTTCACGACTTCTAGCCAGGGAGGACCACCGGGGCACGGGGAGACGACCTAGGGCTACGGCTGGGCCTAGAGGGGCTCGGGCTTCGCGCGCGACGGTGAGGGGCGGTGGTCATCACCGGCGAGCGGCGTTCCAGGGGCTACGGCCTGCCAAAGCTTACGGGGGTTGGCGCAAAATAACCAGGAAGAGGAGGGGAGACGCACCAAAGGGTTGTGGAGGCCGGGGCGGCGGCGGACGGAGGAGAACGACGACGACCGGCGGCGGAAGGGCTCGGCTCTTCGCGGGGGACGGTGATGCAGGGGTACCCCAGGTGCCTAGACCCCACGGTCGGCTCGGGGTTGACCTGTGAAGCTGGCAGAGGGGTCAGGGGGGCGTGAGGCTCACCGGCGGCGGCCAATTTCGGCGGCGGAGGACTTACCCGCGGCGGCGCTCTTGGGGAAATTCGGACCGAGGAACGGGCCAAGGTCGTTGGTGAATGGCTCTGGAGCTCCGGGGTGGTGAGGCGGTGCTGATGCGCAGGCTCTCGCGGGCTGTGGCGCGGTGGCACGGCGTGCCCACGGTGGCGCCGAGGTGATGGGGCGGCGGAGGAAAAAGGGGCGGCGGCGCTGGAGATCCTCGGGCGACGCAGGAGCTAGGGTTAGGGTGCAGATGGTTGGGGCGGCTCTTTGTAGGGTGGCGGCGGTCCCATTGACGTGCGGGCCCGAGGAGGGGAGCTCGCCGGGGATCTCGGGGAGGGAGGTTGCGCCGGAGAAGAAGGGAGGAAGGAGAAGGGGGGCGCTGACGCGCGGGCCCGGGCTGGCAGCGAGAGGAAAGAGAGGCGCGGACGCTCGGGCTGGGGAAGAGGGAATGGGCCGGCTTGGCCCATGCGGGGGAAAGAGGAGAGAAGAGAGGGGCCCGAGAGGGAAAGGAGAGAGGGAGAGGGGAGCTGGGCCGCTGGGAGAGAGCCGGCCCAAGAGGGTTGGGCTGCTTCCCTTTTCTCTTCTTTTCTTTTCTTTTCCCACTCCTAAACTATTCAAACAATCTATTTGAATTCAAATAAGTTTGAATTCAAACCTTATAAATTCAACACAAAGAAAACAATGCTGCAGCGTGAATGCACACACAATTTAATCCTATGACAAATTTTATTTTTCTTGTGTTATAAATTGCTTTAAATGCCACAAAATTTAGAGAAAAGCCTGGAAAATTTGTTTAATTCCAATTAAATTCATTAAAAAAAATTAGGGGAAATACATTAGGGTGTTACAGTTGACGAGAGTAGGGCAGGGGTTAATATGAAGTTCGAGCTGTGGAGACACACGTTAGAGTCGAGGGGGTTCAGACTGAGTAGGACCAAGACCGAGTATATGATGTGCGACTTTAGCCCGACTAGGCATGAGGATGGGGACGTTAGCCTCAAAGGTCAAGTGGTGGACAAGAAGGATACTTTTCGGTATCTAGGATCAATGCTTCAGAAAGATGGAGACATTGATGAAGATGTTAGGCATAGAATTTCAGCCGGTTGGTTGAAGTGGCGGCAGGCTTCTGGCGTCCTCTATGACAAGAAGGTGCCATAGAGGCTAAAAGGTAAGTTCTATAAGACGGCGATTCACCCGGTGATGCTATACGGTGCTGAATGTTGGCCTACAAAAAGGCGACATGTCCAGCAACTGAGTGTAGCAGAGATGCGTATGCTGCGTTGGTTCTGCGGGCATACAAGAAGGGATAGAGTCCGGAACGAAAAGATTCGAGATAGGATCGGGGTGGCACCTATCGAGGAGAATTTGATTCAACATCGGTTAAGATGGTTTGGACATGTACAACGGAGGCCTCCCGAGGCGCCGGTGCGTAGTGGAGTTTTAAAGCGGGGCGATAATGTAAAGAGAGGTAGAGGTAGACCTAGACTAACTTGGTACGAACGGTTAAGAGAGACCTTAAGGAGTGGAATATCGCTAAGGAATTAGCTATGGATAGGAGCGCTTGGAGATTAGCAATTAACATACCTGAACCGTGACCTTTATTACTTTTTATTTAACCCCTAACTCTTCCTTTAGCTTGTGTCATTTTTATGTTTCTTATTCTTGTTTCTGTGGGTTTCATCTCTAGTTTACCCCAACTTGCTTGGGGAAAAAGGCTAAGTTGTTGTTGTTGTTGTATACGTATATATAGTTCAATGCATGCAATGCAACCGTACGTGCTCCGGTGCAAGTCCAGGTACAAGGTAACAAGGGATGCGAGCTTGCCGGTCAACGCGTGACTGGAAAATGCACCATCGACACGTACGTTGTTGTAGGTACTAGGAAAAACCGTGTGCAGGGTTTACCGGTTAAGTTAACGTGTCACAGAGTTTAACTTTGAGATCGATCCATGCATGAGTGATGACTACAAGTCGTACCTCCTAGCTGAGATGTCGCTGCTGCGTTGTGCTGGCTGCAGTGGCTACGCTCGACGCGTGCGTGACTTGAACTGCAGACCCGAACCAGGATTCTCGCGTGTTTCCGTGTCCCTGAGAATGCACTGCTGGTGGCTGGCGGCGATGGAACGGGACAAGGAATTTTTAGTTAATTTGGCAAACCAGGCCCGGTTTAGATCACTTCAAAGTTCTAAATTTTTACGCTCTCTCTCCATCACATCAATTTTAGGACACATGCATGGAGCAGTAAATATATGTAAAAAAAATAACTAATTGCACAGTTTAATTGTACATCACGAGACGAATCTTTTAAGCCTAGTTAGACCATGATTAGATAAAATTTGTCAAATACAAACGAAAACGTTACAGTAGCAAAAAGTTCCAAATGTTATAAAAAGTTGCAATCTAAACGGGGCCCAGTCGTCATTGACCAACGTATGCGTGGCCCACTTTTGTGTGTTGCTCGTTAATTAATTATTAATGTAGCTTCCAGTTGTATTTCTCGCGTGTGTGCTCAATGTGTTGTTTAAGAAAATTCCCGCTCATTGCGTACTCCCTATGTTGCACCAGTTTACTATAATCAATTTTCCTCAAAAAAGGGACAATAAAGATGCCTGTGGTAACTTATCCATCTCAAGTTCTACTGTTACAATATTTCGCATGTGTTCATAGAGGTAATGTACCTGTACATTCTTAGGGGATTAGGATGTATATATATGTTTAGGGATCAAATGGATCGGATATATACGGATACGAACATAAATAGTTTTTTTTTCTTGAATTCGGAATCAGATACAAATAGTATCAAATGTGTCAGAAATAGATAGAAAAAGGATAGTTTTGGTCAAAAATAATGATAGAATACCCAACAAGTTAGATAGATATTTTTCCAAATGTTGAGTAAAAGCAACAAATACATATGAAGCAAAAATTATCGAAAAGAATTGAAACTTCAAAATTTCCAAAATCCTTTGAAATCTAAAAATAAATGTTGGACTTGCAATTTATTATTTGTTTTTAGTTTATATAAGAGTATAGTTAAATTAAATTTCAAATTTGATATATTGGATTGAATTTGAATTTATTAGAATATTTAGTGAATTTAATACTTAAAATTTGCTTAAGATATTTTGTTTTTATTTTTTAAATATTTTACTTAAGATATATTTTAAATTTGATATTTTTAGATTTGTTTTTAATTAATTAAAAAATTTCCAGTGTTGATAATATGTTAAATTAGATTTTTGCGTTTATTTTATTTTTTTATAATCGGTAGTGAGGGCCCAACTATCCAAAGCTGATATCATATATTACCAATAATATAGTCGGATATACATCCCATATTTGTATATGTAATTTAATAACTTGAAGTATACGATTTAGATCAAGTATGGGACATTGAATATCATGATTTAGATACAGACTAAGATACATAATTAACATTAGCGTACAAACACTACTTGTATCTAGCTAGACAACGAACTGTGGCAGTGCGTGATCTTAATCTTCCATTTCTCGGGGATATATATATATATATATATCCATTCAACGACATGTGAGAACGCCCAGATTCTGGCCGCGCAGTTCCATAGAAGTTTCCATGAAATTCAAGTGACCTTGGCCATCTGGTCAACCGCAATGTTAGCTTTGACCCAGCTGCATGCTGTCCACACAGTACAATTTCAATCTCCCTTATTTAAGATCTCTTGAGCTTATTACCCAAGTTACAAGGTAGAATTTTCACTCCTGACAGCATGACCGTGCTGCTGAGTGGCTATATTGTATAAACAAAGTTCATTAGGATGGAAGATAATGTTCCCAAAAGTTATGACCTTGCCTTGGTAGTCAAATGGTCGAGTTTGTAGCTTACTCAGATGCTTCCTCGAGACACTTTTCTTCTTCACTGTGAAACCGTGCTTATAGAAAATTCATGGAACACGTGCATATGATAGCTTCAGGGCTTCTAGGGCCTTTTTATCCGTCACAAGTTCTACGTGTGCCCCCACGAGCTTATACACTGTTCCAACCAAAATTCCAGCCCCACCTTTTAGAAAATAAAATCCATTTGGTACACTGAGAAGCAATTTTTCTGTGCCCCCAAAAAATGCCCAAATCTCGAAAGTTTTTCTCAAAATCGACGTCCCCAAAACAAACAAATTTCACTCTCTTCTCTAAAATTTAATCTATTTCTTCCTCAATTTATTTTTCACATCCATGTACTATTTATGTGGTTCCATGGAAATACTACTACAATTTCCTCAATTTATTTTTTTATTTCTAGAAAGTGACACACGCTCACAAGTTTAGAAACAACCGATGTATTTACTCTTTAATTTTTGTTTCTTCCTCAGTTTATTTTCACATCCATGTACCTATATGCTGTCATATTACTGCAATTTTCAAGGCTGCAAATACATGGATGAATACGTGTAAAGTGCACCCACTAGCGTGGAACGGTCAAAGGGTGGGCGCTCGTGCGGATTGGCTACCTCACATGCATGCACGGACAAGTCACCACTCGAGGAAAGGGGCTGAGGCTGCTGCTGGCTGCGGGCACTCTCTCCTCCTTCCACTGCTACTGTTCCTCGTCCAACTCCTTCCCATGCATCCCACACAAACAAAACCAAATCTAGCCCGCAACCTTCTTTAGTTACCTTGGCTACCTGGACTCCGTGCCGTTCACGACAACCAGCAGCCTCTCTCTCTCTTCTCTCTCTCTCTCTCATGAGTCTCTCTCTCATGGCGCATGTGTCTGATTTGTGTGGAATCTATCGCACAGGAACTCAGGGAGCCGCCTTCACTGGTCTACGGGCCGGTCAAAGTGAAGGTGAGCCAGAAAAAGTAGCTGGAGAGGCTTCCTCCCTCCGGTTAGCTTTAACCTCTATATAACCCTGGTTGTAACTTGTAAAACTCTTTCAGCCTCCCTCCCCTCTCCCCATCTCCCTCTGCAGCTCGAGCTGCACACAGCTAGCGAGCGAGCCTGCAGCCATGGAGAATTATCACATGCTCTTCGGGGCGACGCAGCCCTCGTCGTCCACCTCCAACTCCTACAACTTCCTGGCTGCTGGTGCTGGCGGCGGCACGAGCAGCCTTCAGCTGCGCGACCACCATGATCGAGGGCAGCAGCAGGCAGGCCACAGCCACAGGCACAGCCACAGCCACAGCGGCCCGTTGTTCCTGGCGGCGGAGCTCTCTAACAGCTCCAAACAGGATGGCGGCGTGAGCCCGCCGGCAGCAGCAGCCGGCCGCGGGGAGTCGTCCCCGGGGCCTGCCGCTGCCGAGGCGGACAGGCCGGCCGGTGTCGCGGGGAAGAGGAAGGGCGAGAAGAAGGAGCGGCGGCCGCGGTACGCGTTCCAGACGCGCAGCCAGGTGGACATCCTCGACGACGGCTACCGGTGGAGGAAGTACGGCCAGAAGGCCGTCAAGAACAACAAGTTCCCAAGGTTCGTTCGTGAGGAATCCGATCCATACAACCCAGCCAACAACAATTACTGATCTGCCGGCTCTGGCACCAAATGATCTTGGTTTCTTTCTCGATCATCAGTTCCTTTGGCTGGGGGATTTCTTTCTCGATCAATCATTTAATTTGGATCTTGGTCCAATGTTTTTACTGGTTTGGCGTGCGATCGATCCTATGTTGTTTGGTCAGTAGGGTTAAGTTCGGCCGCGGAAAGTAGGTGAGATGGAGTCCCAGTGAATCTTCCAAACTCAGCTAGTGGTTGCTGCCTGCTTACATAGGATAAGGACATGTCTCCATTCTCATCCTCATCATCTAGATGAAAACGACCAGCTAGTAAATTCCACATGTTTTAGATGGTGGCCATGGATGATCATTCAGTAAACAGGTGCTGATGGCGATCGGATTTGACCAGGAATAACTTCATCCACCCACCGGTTTAATTTAACCGCAGAATATATTCAATTTGGGTGTTGTGTTTATTGACTGATCCATGCGCATTCATTCGTTAGCTTGGGCTAATTCTCCGGTCGCTATCTGACTTTATAACATGCCTCAGAGAACAAAACGTGGTTTCTTTGGGCATCCAGAGCATAGGGCACCTTTTTCCAATTTGAAGGCCATAAAGTTTGCAGATTAAGCATCAACTATTGCTGGAGATACGTGAACACTCCAAAGACTAGAATTGTTAAGAGTAAAGTGAATCATATATGGAAATAACTATGGGCACGAAAGAGAAATGGACAAGTATATATAAATATATAAGGCTAAAGTCGTAGTGTTTGTGAGTCTTGGAGCATTAGAATAACTTTTGTCGCTCAAAAAGCACTTGGGTCATACCTTTCTGCTAAGAAAGAAGGTTTCATCGACATGGTTCTACCATTTTCTTCCCTTCTTTGCTCAGATTCTCTTTTTTTTTCTACGAGCACTCCTTTTGTCAGTCTTGGAGCCATATATACTTTACCTAGCCTGATTTAGCAAACACTGCACATGCCTATACCTTATATATGCACCAAAGGAGGAGGATGCATACCTATTAATATTGTTCATGTGTGTGCCAGCCAACTATTTGCCAGTTAACAAAACACTAACTTGGAGCAATATACAATTACCTCATGAATAAAATTTGATGCATATATATATATATTGCACTTCTAAATTCCATTTCATCTCTACAGTATGTGTGTTGGTGGCTTTTGTTTTACCAAAACACAAAGATTATTAAAAATATCCATCCTTTTGTAAATACTTAACGGCAGTTTGCATTGCATATAAGACATAAGCCTATGTCATGTCAACATAGCAATGATATATGTGCTATTAACTTCCTTGGGGAAAAGAAGATATATACTACACATTCTTACAGGAAAGAAAGAATATATAGTGAAATATACGCCCCTAATTAAATTCTTTAGTTTAATCCAAAACAAGGATAAGAACTATCACTGGGGTATACTAAAACTGATTGGTGCTTTACTAGCTAGGAGTATAGTTGTGACCTAAGTCCTTCTAATCTTAACTCAATCTTCTAGAAGTAGAAATAGCAACAATAAAGAACAAAGCTAGTGCCTTTTTGGTATATGAACACAATTACAAATGTGAATAATACATTCTTCTATCACATTTCTAAGTGTAAACATACAATGAAAATTGGACCAATAATTAAGGCGCTAGACATCAACAGAACTATGGTTTGCAGATAATTTACAAATTCTTCTTGCTGACAAATGAGTGCATTCTTCCACTGTATGTATATAGATTGATATACTTAACCAAGCAACACTACATAGAAGCTAGATTCACATATGCCAAACACGCGTATCCCTCTTTCCAGCACATTTTTCACTTCCTTTTGCCATTCCATTCTTGATTATCCATGCGCAAAGAACTAATTCTTATATTATTCTTTTCGCATAAATGGATGGATGCAGAAGCTACTACAGGTGCACTCACCAAGGGTGCAATGTGAAGAAGCAGGTGCAGCGGCTGTCAAGGGACGAGGCCGTGGTGGTGACTACATATGAGGGAACTCATACGCACCCCATTGAGAAGTCCAACGACAACTTCGAGCACATTCTCACCCAGATGCAGATATATTCCGGCATGGGATCAAACTTCAGCAGTAGCCACAGCATGTTTCACTGAACTGTGTCCCCTAAAGCACTTGAAGCATCTATATGCATGCGCCATTCAACCTAAGCATGCAACAATCCCTAGATTCGTTTTAATTTGTACATTAAGTCTTAGAGGTTAAGAGAGAAATAAGCGTGATCTGGTAGCTAGATGCAGTTATTACTCGCGCAATGGTCCTTTTTCTTCTTGTTGTTCTTTTTGCTTGGAATTGTAGGCCAGGGTAGACTGATATACATCCTCAGAAATTTTAAAGATGTTGCCCATTATCATTAAAAACAGAATATCCTCTTACTGGGGCACCTTAAGTGTACTTCTTTCTCTTTCATATCGTATGCGCATGGATGGAAGACAATATATTAGCACTATATGCTGTCTTAATATCACAATGTCGACATCAACAAATACACTTTTAGGGAAAATTAAACCAGCCAGTGTTAAACTAGTTAATTCTGTCTTACTAATAGAAACAGGTCCGGTAATGAGGCACAGTTGAGCAAACGATGCATGCTAGAGAAAAGACTGTCAAATTTCTTGTCCAAAAACTAATTTTAAAGTTATATGAAATATGACCATCATGACGAGAGTTGAGCTTGTTATCAAATGATTAATTCTTTGTGTCTGCTGGTACCCTAAATGCTTTCATTTGAAATCAGGTATTCCATTTGTGATTGATAAAATCCATATATTCGTGACTCCTTTCGCCAATTTCAAATTTTCTCGTCCGAGTTGATGGACCCATTAGTGTATGGTACGGTTAACCCTGGCCTAGCTACGTGTTTGCATCTCTATATATAGAGCCAAAGTAGTCATTCACCCTACCGTAAGAATTTGGAGCAATTGCATTTTACGCTATCCATTATGCTTCCTTGTCGGTAGTCTGGCTCGTTGCCTCTCCAGCATATATAGGTTGGAAGCAGCATTATTTCTCCAGTGGATCACCTCTTTGCTGTTGCTGATACTGCTGGATACTTTATTTGCAATAACCACTGCTTTATTATGTTACTATTGGAAACGCCTCGATCGATAAGCAGCTATAAATGAAACGCTACCTGCTTATTATTATAGCACATCCCTAAATATATAGCTAGTCATCACCCTAGCTTGAACTTTCTGCCAGGTACCGGTTCTGCATGATTACTGAATTTTTCATCCCTTTCAATATACAGGTAGCCGGTTACAATGTGCAACCCTAGCTTTGACCATTGTAGCGAGATAAAAATCACCATGAACTTTCACCATTTTGTACTGCTATAGTAGGGATGCAAGTTTTCTTTTTTCTTGGGCATTGGGTCGACAGATCACAATGAACTGATCTAGGTTTCAAAGAGTTGAAGGACGAACGTAGGAGGTTACCTAGAACTACCATTAGTTCCCACTTATATCGTTAAGTTCTAAGATAGAAAGATTGTGGTCAGTTAATAAGTTTTATCTAAGAATGTGCATTATTACCACCTTCACAATGGAAAAAAGTGACTAGTTCTATGTTGCAAGATAATTTCTTTCACTTATGAATAATGTACCTGTCTAAATAGGCTCAACGAGCTTGTATTATTATTATGTATTAGAGCCTATTAATTAGTACCTCACTAAGCACAAGAGCCATCACAATGCAAGCAAAAGTTTAGCAAACACCCACATGAATTGCACTACTCGATTTCATATATAAGCAGTGTCACTGACAGCGAAATTAAAGGCACTATGGACTGCGTCGAAAAACCACATGTCTAGTAGTAGATCTCCAAGATGTGTTCATGCGTATTTAGCTAAAGAAAACACTATGCTAAGTCTTATTGATACGTACGTTAATAAAAAACCTTAGCAATCTTTGGGTCTCGAAGGAAGGCCTCAAGGAAAACCTAGAGAAAATACAACATTGATATCTAGGAATTTCCCAAAACATAGGAATAGGAAAAATGCAGCATTCGAGATAGTTGTCAATTACACAATCCAATAGGAATTTAAAATGCAGGAAACTTTCCAATCGAACATTTGGATACAACATATATAGGAAAAAACATAGGACTTTGAGGGCAGGGATAGACAAAAAAGAAAGTTTCCAAGAGGTTGAAGCTCATGTTAGGTTAGTTCTCCGAAATTCCTATGGATTGAGGCATTCTATTGGAATTTTGTATGATTCTTGGATGTCCAATCCTTAGGCTGCGTTCGGTAGTGCTTGTACTGTAGTGTTGCTTGCTGCAGCTGTGTACATATGAAAAAATCCTATAGAATCCAAATCCTACAAAATTCCTCCACCAATCTTATTAAGGGGCCGGGCCTAAATGAAGGTTTACATGGACGGTAAAAATTAATAGGGTACTACCTCAAATTTCCCATCTTTACAAGCAGAAGCAGAAGGGGTTGGGGTGGGTTGTCGTCACAACATTGAAAACAAATAAAATGAAACATTGATATGAACCGGCTACCCAACATTTTTGTTCCGAGGATGCATAATTTACATCAACCCATATCCCTGTGGTAACCGGCAACTGCCTAACATTCATCGTCTTCTGAGAAGCTCTGTTAGTAGTCGAGAAATTGAAGTATAATAGCAGTAGTATGACTGTAGAAGAACATGATGAGATATACTACTCGGTGTCTCTCAATCTCATCTCTCATTGGCCCAGCTGTCAGCCAGACGGATGACCCAGACACGCACGAGTTTCTCAAGACCCATCCAGCCGCTTGACTGGGCCGGGCCGCAATCACTTCCCCTCCCTCCTCGGCGCCGGCAGGCAGAAAATACCAGGCCCGGAAAATCCCGAAAACACCCTCGCTCGCCGCCGTCCGAAGGCGCACGCGGCACGCCTCCTACCTCCAACCCGAACAAGAAGCAGAGCACACGCTACGCCACCTCCATCCGCGGAATCCCGTCTCGTCCTCCTCTTCCCCAATCGCCGCCGCTGGGGCGCAGATCCCTCATCCGCGCCGGAACCGATCCCCCCTTCCTCTGGTAAGGCCGGGAGCCTGGACTGATTCCCCCTCCCTCTTTGATTTATCTTTTCTTGTGAGGAGGAATAGGCTTATGGTGCAGGATTATAATTTTTTATCGTTTCTAGCATAGGACATGCTGAGTAGCTGATGATGGACTGAGCTTTCATAACACTCAAAGCGTCCATGCTGTTATCGAAGTTCAGTTATGCTATGGTCTTTGATCTGTTTGTCAGGCCTCAGGCATTGTTCAGTTCAGTTCAGTTCAGTTCCTTTCTGTCCCATAAGGCCATAATCGAATGCTTCTAGTGTATGAGTGGCCAGTTTGCTAGCTTCAGTTATGTACCCTGTCCCAGCTGGCCTCACAATTTTTGCTGCATATGGAACAAATGCCGCCTTTGATTTCTTAGCGAATTGCGATGCATAGTTATGTAATTCAGGTCCTGTAGATTTGGCAATGAATCCGTGAATCAACTTTAGATCTTACATAACATTTTTTTGTGATACCATGGTAACGAGTATATCAGGTTTATGCACCCTCTCTTTCGTTGGTGTCTTACGGTTAACCATATCACGTATGTAGCACATCTAATATGCTCTGTTTGCTGTTACAACAGAAAATGGTGATCCTCTGTGCCGGGCATGTTGCTCCATCAGTTCATTCTAAGTTTCTGCCCGGATGGCTACTGCTGAATAACAGCCCGAGAATGTATTGCAATGCCTTTCTGGATGAAATGAAACTTAAAAGGCGAAACAGAAATCAGTGGGTAACTTCTTTCTCCAAAGGATCTTCACTACAAGGTATGTCACGACATGTCTGACCGGACATTTTGTATTGTTACTTGAAGCTTATTTCTATGCACTGGTAAACAGCGTGTTTCTATATTCTCCTTTGTCAAAGTCCCAGTCAATGTAGTATTATTATATTCCTTTTCTAGGACACGGAATTCTCTACTGTATCTGTTTCTGCTTGCACAATCTATTGTATTAACTTTTCACATTACTAAGGGTGTGTTCGTTTCCTGAGGCCTAAAGTTTAGAGGGATCACATCAAAGAGAATCTTATCATTTAGAAGTATTAAATAAAGTCTAATTACAAAACTAATTGCAGAACCCCAGTGCTAATTCGCGAGACGAATCTAATGAGGTATATTAGTCCATGATTAGCGGATGATTACTGTAGCATCACTGTGGCAAATTATGGATTAATTAGGCTCATTAAATTTGTCTCGCGAATTAGCACCCAGCTGTGCAAAAAGTTTTATAAACAGATTTTATTTAATACTTTTAAATAGCAACATTCTCTTTGATGTGATGGGTCTAAAGTTTAGAGGGTAGGAAACGAGCAGGCCCTAAAGAGTCTTCAGCTAGTATACCTTGCATGTAGTCTAGTTAATTTTTCTCCTGTCATGCTATTATGTGGATTTTTATTAGTTGATAATCTTTTTCTTTTATTATCGAGCACATGAAAGCTCTTTTTCTTTGTTTTGATGCAAATTTACCTTTCTATCCACACCATTCGGTGACCATTGTTTCTTGCACTCTGCAGATACTGTGCCCTCTGTAAAGCCTTCACGCCTTCTTCCAACAGAGGAGCTAAAGACATATCCCAATACAGTTCCTGAGGACATATTTAGCACAATCAGATTGGATGACTCTGATGCATTCTATATGCTAGAGCTTAGGACTAGTAGAGAATTTAGTTCCTCTTTGCTGGATAAAAATTCTGCAATGTTAATCTGTTTAATTGATCTTGATGGTGACTCCTTGTTGCAAAGAGTACCTGCAATCTATTTGGGTCAACCTACGCCAGGAGTAAAGGCAGAGCAATCGATGCCCTTCCAAAGTGGTTCAATTGATGCTGTGACCTTTAAGGGGTCTAAATTGCAAAGGATTAAAGAAGTCTGGATCGGTATAGAATCAGGTACACTATACACTAAGCTTCTTGTTCGTTGCAAATATATTAGCTGTGATAATATAATTGTAACATGTTCACTTGATGAGTGTTTTCCACCTTTGTTTGTTAATTTTACTCCTGAAGGTCAGGTTCATGGAGATTAGATGGTTTGAGCTTGAAAGTAATACATGGACCGGTTGATCCACCTAAAGATATTAGTGGAACGCATGAACTCAAGTTTAACGGTTTGCAGTACACTTTCGAGAAAATCAATGTGCCTCTTGGAGAGGATGGAGCTTCAGTAGCTGAAGCCAGGCCTGTGGCTGTTATGGACCTGTCAGGCGTTAGCCTTTCTGATCTTCAAGAAGGGCAGTTATCGTCAGAGAACCCTGCTTCAGTTGTTAAGGAATTGAAAGAGGATGGTTTGAGACAATATGCTAATCTTAAGCAATCTTTGCTGCTCTATGATGCAGCTATAGTGCTAACAGGTTTCTCCATTTTCACCTTGGCTTCCAACGACAATGCTGCTTACTCTTTCCTGGTTGGTGGAATTGGAGGATTCCTCTACCTGCTGCTACTCCAAAGGTCTGTCGATGGGTTGCCTGTGATTAGTTCGCCCTCAGAAGTAGGGAGCACACAGCCATCTGTAAGTGGTTTCAGTGGCGTAAGAAGGCCATGGTTGATATTGTCATTGGTAATGGTTGTGGGAGCTGTTGCATTGAAGTATGGTGCTGGCGGTGACAGCTTCGAGCTGACACCAACCGAGCTCTTTGTCGGCACTGCGGGGTTCCTGGCAAACAAGGTCGCAGTTCTTCTGGCAGCATTCAAACCCATGCAAAGTGATTTGAAGCCTGAAGATGGATCTGGTGGCAGAACTTAAATGCTAGTTGTAGTTTCTTATACAATTGCTAGTGTGTGTCATGATCTGGAAATATAGTGCTTGCGACTAGCATCTTGGTAACTTAGTTCAAACACCAATCTTCTGGACAGTCACAGGAAGGAGGTCACAAGATTCCGATTCAGAATAAGAAGGTTCCAATGGTAGTGTTACTCTGAAACAGACACATGAATGGTTCAGATGATGTACAGAAACATGACCAGACTCAGAAATCAGGAGAGTTCAGTCTTCAAGTATCTCGACACATGAAAATCTAGCTGTCAAACACACAGATGAAAATCTACATTCAGATGATATGGCATAGTTGCTAGCTCAAAATACAATCCAAAATACATGATGATTGTACCCGAACCATATACCCATTACTGTATATAAATCTGATACCATTGAAATCAATTTTTACAGTATGTGATTGGTAACAGTATGACTGAGGGAGTTCACCCCATTGTATTTTGACCTGTGAGTGATTCTTTCCAGTTGTGCTAGGCAATACACTGGTGCTGGTGCTGACCCAAACTGATCAATTACGAGGAAATTATTTTATCGCAGATCCAGTCACCGGCCATACACAGGGTAGACAGATTCGCAGTACCTTGTCAAGTGGCGCCGACCCCACCTGGATGCCTCATAAACGTTGACATCACTATTTATGTACTCCTCACTGACAAGATTTAGTCACCAGTTAGCATCTGGGGATGCAGAGTCCACTCCAGTAGCAGCAGCTAGCAAGGCGTTCTTCCAGATTCCAGCCATGGCCAATCCTGCAATGTTGTTCACAGTAGCAATCCTTGCTCTTGTCTCCACTGCCGCAGGTTCCGTCAATGCAACGGCGAGCCCGAGCGCCGGCGGCAACGCCACGACGGGCCCGACCAAGAACACGACGGCGCCGCCGTTTGGCACGAACCACGCCGTCGGCGATGGCGCCGGGTGGTTCTTCGACTGGAAGGCGAACGCCTCCGCCGCCAACTACTCCGCCTGGGCCGCCAACCGCACCTTCTACCTCGGCGACTACCTCAGTGAGTTCAATTTCGTCCGTGCAAGATCATGAGCTCTTCACAGCGCATGCTACTGACATTATTGACGTGCTCAGGCTTCAAGACGGACACGGGCAACACGGTGGTGCACACGACCAACGCCACGAAGTACAAGCTCTGCAGCGCCGGCGTCGCGGCGAACGGCAGCAGCGGGTGCAAGCCGGAGGGGGCGTTCCTGGCCGTGATGCTGACGGCGGAGGGCGCCAACTACTTCTTCTCGGCCGCCGGGGACGGCGACCACTGCCGGAAGGGGATGCGGTTCGAGGCCGCCGTCGCGCACGGCCGAGGGCTTCCATCGGTGCCGGCGTCGTACTACGAGCCGCTCTCCGGCGCACCGGCTGGGATGCCGGACGGCGGGGCTGTGGCCACTTGGGTTGCTTTGGTTGCTGCCTTGTCTGCAGCATTGGTGTTGTGAAGTCCCGGATGATCTTGGTCCTGGTACAATTTTTATTCGAAATCTTTTATGGCATCAAAGTTTGGTACGACGGTTCGTTATACAAATATTATAATTTTGTAACTTTTGTAGTTCCTGAGGAATATTACATGAATTTTACAGGACATAGTACAATTTTGGCAGGAATTTGAAATAGCTACATCTCAAGTTGCATAGGTGGCCTTTTACTACTCACCAAACTAATGAGGCGTCCTCTCTGCCCCTATATCTTCTGCTGAATATATATTTTTGTAAACAAGAATACACGAAAATTTCCCAGATCAAATATGAAAAGATGACACGGATCAAATAACAGTCAGTTATTCTTGACACCACAAACATAAACATATCATGCCGCAACTACAAACATTGGCAGGGATTGAGCAGTTCGATCGGACTAGGGTATTCAGTAGTGTGGTTGCAAACATGCAATTTACTATCAGTCCATCGCAAATTTCAAGGCTTGCTAAATTGTTTCAAAACATGTCCAGTTAATCGTGAAAATGTCTATCTTGCATTGAGTTAAAAAACCAACCTGCTACTATCAGCATAGTTCCAGCCATGAGTCATATCTGAATGGAACGAAATACTGTGTCCTCTGCTTTTATCTTCCATAGGGTCCTCTGAAAAATTGACAAAGAGGAAATAAAGGTCACAGAGAGAAAAATTCAGAATGCAATACAGACAGGCATCCGTGCGAGCAACATGTTATTGATGGATAAATTTAATTGCATGGTGCCAGAGTTTCATACCTTTTACAGTTTACTACGGTTAGAAAATTAGCAGACCTGAGCTTCAGAATGGTCAGGTCTTAGGAATGAGAAATCATGTGATGATGTTCAGAATCCGATTATCATGATGCAACACAAGCACTCCCTTTTCAAATGCTTCACCATGTTATGACTTATGAGACATGGTTTGGAAGTTGGAACTACATTGAAATGAAGGTCCAACAGGTGGATAAGATTCTTGTCATATAAACCTGAAAGAAGTTATTAGATGTCACTGACAATGACACAGTCTATTAGGACATGAAATACAAATACATGATATATACCAATATATGTTCATGCATACTGATGGTAGACAACTGTGACCACTGGGGATTTGGTTCAATAATTTAGATACCAGAGTATCAATTGGATATGTTCAGTTCAGGAAACCAAACAGAGTATCAGTTGCACTGTTTTGGTGATGTATGTTGCCAAATATTTTATAGCATATTTAAGGACAATACAATAAACATATACATGCTTATGATGGATACAACTGGGAGCCTGCAGGTGTTGGTTGAACACCCGAGGCATACCGTTAAGGTAGGATTCATGGATAAGGCTATCTCCAACCGTCGTTCTCTATATCCTTCATTTACAGAATTCTCTACAACATTCTCTCCTAATATTTCATTTCTCTCCAACAACGTTCTCTAAATCTCGTTCTCTATACATTAAACCCTATATTAGAAACGTATTTTGTTCCAAATTTTTATATGTACGTATTTATCATACCTCAAATGCTATGGACATATTTTATTTTTATTTAATTCAGTGTTTAAAACGTAAAGAAAAAATAGAGAAGAGGAGAGAGAATCTCTATATATAAAGGAAACCTGTAGCGTTCTCTATTTTAGATGACCATTTAGAGAACGCTGCTGGAGCAATAGAGAACGGAATCTTCTCTATATATAGAGTAGAGAACGGTTTAGAGAACGGTTTAGAGGGCACCGTTGAAGATAGCCTAACAAAGGATGCAGTCGCGACCGTGAGAAAAACGACTAATAAAAAACGCAGCGGCTATCTCACCCTTGAGTCCCCTGCAGCGCGCAGTCGAAGCGCCGGCAGCCACCGCGATCGCTCCCAGCAGCGCCACCCAGCAACGAACCGCAGGCAGCAGCTCGTTTTCTGCCTCCTGCCGCAGCGCCCGCGAGGTCTTGCGGCCAAAGCCCCTCCCTTGCGGCCGTTCGCCGCTGCTGGTGACTCCTAGCTCCGCCAGGAAGGGGTCCAACCACTACTAGAAAACGGTCTATCGGTACCAGCACGTTAGTGCCGGTCAAAAACGAGCCGGCACTAACGTGCCTGAACAGTGTAAGGCGGGCACGTTAGTGCCGGCTAGAAATCCCAGCCGGCACTAACATGCCATCCCCCCAACTGTCAGACGGCTGCCACAACGGTCAAAACGCACGTTAGTGCCGGTCGGCATATCTAGTCGGCACTAACTTGGTCAATTACAAGTTAGTGCCGGCTGTCTGCTCTAGCCGGCACTAAACGTACACAGTTAGTGCCGGCTAAAGCCACTAGCCGGCACTAACTTGCCCCGTATATACCGGCCACTCCATCCCCAGCCCTCCATTTCATTTGGCACTCCTTCTTCCCGAGCCTTCAACCGAGCTCTTCTCACTCTCATGGCGTGTTACAGGGGAGGTGCTGCCCATTTTTCCCCAAATTTGTGAGGATTTCACCCATCCAAGTGCACCAAAGGTTAGTAGCTTCTTCCAGCCCTCCATTTCATTTGGCACTCCTTCTTCCCAAGCCTTCAACCGAGCTCTTCTCACTCTCATTTCCTGTAACACACCATTTCCTGTAACCCTAATTAGCTCATTATTGGAGAATGGAACAAAACAATTGACTGACCAGATGAATCTTTCCAAAACCTGGCTGTGGGGAAGTTTTAGATATGTACAAATCATGGTACCACATGCATGATATTGTACATTAACATTCTTGTGTAGATGTTGCCTCCAAATGCCATATTGAGTAAAATCAAAATTATTATTTCAATACGTTTATACTATCTATGGTGATTTCTCAATTTTAATCACACTGCAGTTCTTGTTCCTACTAAACACTAATGTTATGAAAAAGAAACAAAACCATGTATACCATCTCATATCAAGTATGAAGAAATACCTTTTCCTTTAATTCATGAAAACATGACAAATAGACTTGTTGTTGTGGGGTTCATGGCCACAATACAAAACAAATCAGGGCACCCACTAGTTATTACATGCACAAGCCCAACAAACTGAAATCAATCCCGACAAAGCAAATGCACCACAGCAAGATGTACAAAAAGGGGGTCGTGATCTATTGGACAACCCGCACACAATAAATGCACAAGCCATATAATAATCTCTAGAAAAATTTCTGCAAATTATAAATATCCCGATGTATGTATAATTTGAAGCTTTGCAAATAAATCTTGAGTAAAACTACAGAGGCAATTCACTGTAGAACTTTTCGAACTGTATGGCTACTATTGAATGCAAGTTGATAAAGATTTGGTGTATTTCCACTCAATATACATGTCCTAGATGTATTTCTTCCTATCCAACAAAAGGAATGATGCCATATCTCATTGGGTTGATATTGCTCCCAAGTCCCAATCAATTCGAACTCAAATCAAAGCAATGGTATGGCATATATTATGAAAAATTGCACAATAACCTTAGATGTCACTACACTGAATAAATCCAAATGGCTGCAAACAAAACTTTCTCAAAACGATATATATGGATATTATTGTCATAATGCAAGGAGATTTATGTACTTAATACATAAGAATGGGAGGGTGTGAAGTGGGCACATGATTGTATTATAAATTTTTTAAGAATCATCAAAATCCTTCCCAAAACCATATTTAGAGGTTTCGAAAATGACATCCAAAAACATATAGAATAGGTGATCTTACATAAGCTTGCAAAATTTTAAAATTGAGTTCAACCTCATGGGATATGAAGTTGACAGATAGCAATATGTATCTATTTCATCACTACTCATGTAGCCATCTGCTGATTTTCATATCTCAAAAATGAGATTGAGTTTGATCATAAAATTTTGCAAGCTCCTATTGTATATGTCTGATTTTTTTTAGAATTTCCAAACCTTGGATATGCCTCTGGAGAGTTTCTCACAGTTTCACTCTCAAAGCTACTCCCTCCGTTCCGTTTCAAATTATCAGTCGTTTAGACTTTTCTAAATTCATAGTTTTTCTATGCATCTGCATATATATATATATATATTACGTCTAGGTGTATTGTAAAACCTATAAATCTATAAAAAAAAGTCAAAACGAACAGAGAAAATACCACGGACAAAAGCCACCAACAAACTCGCAAAAACGCAAGTTGTCACGAGAAAGCAACAGGGCAGTTGTAAAATAACAGAAACGACCCGGAACAACCGCCACCATGAACAAAAACCACCAACAAACTCGCAAAAACACAAGTCATCAACAAAGCAACAGGGCACTTGTAAAATCACATAAAAACTGCAAATTAGAACTCGCAGTACTTGCCACGATTTAGGGATAATGAGCATGATTTTTTTAATTTGTACAAATGGACCGGCAATGGATGCACGGAAGACGGAGCACCTCGGCGTGGATTCAGGGTTTAGATTCTTTTCTCAAGGCAGCAATGGCAAATAGGTCGCCAAAGGGTTTAATGTGTTGTCCATGCAGTGTTTGCGAAAATAAAAAGGAATTCCGGAAAAGAGAAACTCTATGGAATCACCTGGCCTTGAATGGTTTCATGAGTAACTATAGCCTTTGGACTAAGCATGGCGAAGTTGGAGTTATGATGGAAGATAATGAAGAAGATGACGATGGTGATAACAATCTTCCAGATTGGGCATGGGTTCATGAAACAGGTAGCTTTCAAGATGAACCAATGGACGAGGGTGAAGCAAATGTTGCACAAGAGGAGCCACCTGACGAGCTAGGTCAGGCGTTGCTTGATGCACAGAAAGACAGTGACACTGTGAAGGAGGCATTAAAGTTTGAGAAGATGTTGGAGGATCACAAAAGGCTGTTGTTCCCTAGTTGCAAACCGGAGCAGAAGAAGTTGGGTACCACGCTAGAGATGCTGAAATGGAAGGCAACTAATGGTGTCACCGATAAGGGATTTGGTGAGCTATTAAAGATTGTAAAGAACATGCTTCCTGAGGGTAATGAACTGCCGTCAACAACATACGAAGCTAAAAAGATGGTTTGCCCTCTTGGATTGGACGTGCAGAAGATTCACGCATGTCTTAATGACTGCATCCTGTATCGCGGCGAATATGAGAACTTGGAAGCTTGTCCTGTTTGTAGCGCATTGCGGTATAAGATCAGGCGAGATGATCCAGGTGATGTTGATGGGGAGCCGGTAAAGAAGAGAGTTCCCGCAAAGTTGGTGTGGTACTTCCCTATAATACCACGTCTGAAGCGCTTTTTCAAAAACAAGGACAACGCTAAGTTGATACGGTGGCACAAAGAAGACCGTAAGGAGGATCACATGATCAGACACCCAGCAGATGGGTCCCAGTAGAGAAACCTTAACCGAGAGTATCCTCAATTTGACAACGACCCAAGGAATATAAGATTTGCTCTATGTGCAGATGGAATGAATCCGTACGGTGAGTTTGGCAGTGCTCATAGTACATGGCCTGTGACCCTATGTATGTTCAACCTTCCTCCTTGGTTATGCCTGAAGCGTAAGTTCATCATGATGCCGGTGCTTATAGAAGGGTCAAAAGAACCTGGCAACGATATTGATGTGTTCCTGCAACCCTTGATGGATGATCTCTTACTGCTCTGGAAAGAAGAAGGTGTACATGTGTGGGATGAGTATAACAGGAGTCTTTCAACCTCCAAGCTTTGCTTTTTGTATGCATCAATGATTGGCCTGCACTTGCAAAACTTTCAGGACAGTCGAACATGGGATACATGGCCTGCACCCACTGTTATGATGAAACCGATAGCATTTATTTGAAACACTGTAAGAAGTGCGTATACATGGGCCATCGCCGATTCCTTCCTACCGATCACCCCCTAAGAACCGAAGGGAAGCATTTCAAAGGAGAGCCCGAAACTCGTCGTAAGCCTCTGTTCCGTAATGGAAAGCGTGTGTTCTCGATGATCAAGGATGTGAAGGTAGTATTTGGAAAGGGTCCCGGTAGCCAACCTGTTCCGAAGGATGACCAGGGACATGTTCCAATGTGGAAGAAGAAGTCTATATTGTGGAACCTACCTTATTGGCAAGTCTTACAGGTTCACAACGCAATTGATGTGATGCATCTGTTGAAGAATCTTTGCGTCAACCTACTAGGCTTTCTGGGAGTGTATGGTAAGTCAAAAGACACATTGGAAGCAAGGCGCGACATGTGGATGCTAGCTGGACGACAAGGCTTGCAACCCGAGAAGAGAGACAAAGGACGCCACTATTTAAAACCTGCCAGCTATAATCTGAGTAAAGAGGAGAAGGAAAGCATGTTCGATTGCTTGAACAGTATCAAGGTCCCGTCTGGGTACTCCTCAAAACTGCCAGCTATAAATGTGAAAGAGAAGAAAATCCAAAACTTGAAGTCCCATGACTGCCACGTTCTGATGACATAATTACTTCCGGTTATACTGAGGGGTGTTCTACCGGAAAATGTGAGATTGGCAGTTGTAAAGCTTTGTGCATTCATGAATGAAATTTCACAGAAAGCAATTAATCCAAATAATCTAATAAAGCTGCAGAAAGACATTGTCGAATGTCTTGTCAGCTTTGAGATGGTCTTCCCACCTTCCTTCTTCAATATTATGACACACCTTCTAGTTCATATTGTGACAGAAATAACTATTCTGGGTCCTGTTTTTCTACACAATATGTTTCCTTTCGAGAGGTTCATGGCAGTATTGAAGAAGTACGTGCGTAAACGTTCTCGCCCAGAAGGATGCATTGCTAAGGGCTATGGAACAGAGGAGGTCATTGAGTTTTGCGTTGACTATCTTCCTGATCTCAATCCGATTGGGCTCCCCGTGTCACACCATGAGGGGCGACTAAAGGGAAAAGGCACACTAGGAAAGTGTGGCAGAACCAACCTGAATTATACCGACTCAAGTACGCGAGTCCTCACCCAAGGGCTACCTCGTACTTCAAACGGTATAAAACCATTGGTCTGTCGGGTAACGTCCCGATAAACCACCGAACTCAGGATCCAACAAGGTACCTCACACGAAGGTGAGTCCAGAGATACAATGCCAAAATATCTTACACCACAGGCAGTTACATTACAAAAATATACAAATCATCATTAGCTCCCACAGAGGAGAGATTATTACAAGACAGGTTTTAGTTTTCAGTCAAAGCAGCGGAATTTTGAAAAGCGTAGTCATTATACACGTCGTCATTATAGATATTATGCTAGCCCTGGCATAATATCACTCGGCGGAATCTGTGTTGGCCGGGGACGGGTCCCATTCCACGGACCAACCATCAGGCAAAGGGTAAGGCCACGGTGTAATGAACGCTGGCTCATCAGAAGAATTACCTGGAGTAAATCAACAAAAGCAAGGCTGAGTATACTAATACTCAGCAAGACTTACCCGGAATTGGGTATACCTTAGCCCATAACTAGACTCATGACGGCTTTTAGCTTTGGGTAGGGTTTTCAGCTGAAAAGCAACAAAGAGTAGATCCTTATTTTCAACTTTTAGCTTTCAGGTTCTAGTTGATTAACCATTCTAGGTAAGCACCTATAACTATTCAAACATGGTAGAATCTTTACTCAAACATCATCTTTGATAATCACATAATTGCTCTTGTTACTCTATGTGGTAAAGGGAATAAGCAGTCTCATACATCGTGAGAGGCGGACGATTCTGAATCGAGATTCAACCCTTGCAAGGTAAACCTAACACACACGCTTGGAATACCATAGGGTTATTCCGAAGCAACCGTTTGCCTTTCATTCCGACTCGTGGATCAGGGCCACCACAAGCGGCTGCAGGTCATAGGCACTTCCAAAGTGCAGGAAGTACGTCTGTAGCGCGACTACAAAACCCGTACTCCTGGTTGCCCAGCAACACATATGCCTACACGTCGAACAAAGTAACCAAAAGAAGCAAATACATGTGGTGGGGGGTATGTCCACTCCTCGGGCCGATCGGTTACTAGGCTTACCGCTTACCATATTTCACGGTATGTGGCTAGTACTTTCAAACGCTTAACCACCGCTACCACACACTGCGACCTTATCAAATTTATCAACACAGACGGGTATCATCTTGACCATGATACCTCATAAATACCCGTCCGGTATCCTTATAGTGATAACAGGAATGTAAACATTTCAATTCCTATATCGCGCGAGTGACAGGAAATCACTCGACTTCTACCGGTCCTACAAGCAGAGCAGCTAATCGGACTCGATTTCTAGTGTTCAATACATTGGTTCCTGGAATTATGCAACTAAGGTTTTCAAACAACTCCTAAGAACTTAATGCATATAGATATATATATATAAATAATATAGGTTGCAGTGTAATAAAGTAGAGGTTATGTCCGGGGCTTGCCTTCGTTGGTAGGGTTGGGGTTAGTCAAACTATTTTCTTCCGAACCTTGGTTCGGGGCTTCAGAGAAATCCGCGACGAGATTCCCGGGGTCTTCAGAATAAACTTCTTCTTGTTCCGGGATCAGCTGATAATCCCCGTCGGCGAGAGTGGTCGATTCTACATGATATGCAAAATGAAGTTTAATGGATGCATATATTTGTAGTTCAGTTCACGATAAAGTTGCAATCTAAATAAAGGGCATTACATATTGACAATCAACTTAACTACCCTGCACTGGGCAGTCATTTATCGAGTACTAACTAAACTAACTAGTCCCGTTAGGCAACCGGGTGGGTTACCCTCAACATCCAACTAACTACATTAGTTAGCATATCTGATTATCTCAAGTAACACTACATACACTTAGTAATCTCCATTTATTAGCTAAACATTGTAATTAATTTTTGGTTATTATTTAATTATGGTTAACCTTGAATTAATTAACCAAATCTTGAATTAAGAAAAATAATTAGTACTTATGAAAATTATCATAGGTGGGTTCTATTGAAATTTTACTCTAAAGGAACTAAGCCACAAAATTAAACAGGATTATAATTAGAATTTCAAGATATAATTATAATTGGAGTTTTACACTAAAACTAGAGTTCAGAATTTAAGAACATCATGAATTACTCAAGATTAATAGTCCAGAAAAGTTTCATAATTTTTCATGTATAACAATTTTATTTATGAATTACCTTTGAATTTAAGTTTGAAATTTATAACTCAAGTTATATTAGGTTTCTGTTTCTCAAATTTTTATCTTCAATTACTCCTGTTGTAACAAAGCTAAGATAAATTTTTCAGCCCTAAATATGAAGGAACACATTTGGAATTAAATTAAGTAACTTTTATCAACATATAACAAAAAGTACTCGAAACCTAAGCAAATGAACAGTAAAGTACTCGAACTTTTTACACAGAGCTATACATAGCACCTACAATCTGTGATCCAAATTTCAGCTTTAACACATGCCTACAACATGAGATACAATTAAAACACTTATTTTCTAATATTTAATCTACATCAGAAAATATACACCTACAGCTCAAACTTCCTAAACAAAAGTAGTCGAATTTGACTTAAGGATTCCAACAAAATTTAGTTTGCATTTTTATGATTTTTCCTCGAATAGATACAGAATTTCTAAGTTGACAGCCTAATTTACACAAAAGGTCCTTCGGTCACTATTCCTTTGAGTCTAAGGCTACGCACTTAACCCCCTGGTTTTCTTTTCCTTCTAACCCGAGGTCCTTGGCTGTGAACCAGAACAGAGCAAGGCGGGGGCGGCCGTGTTCCGGCAACGGTGATCACCGGCGGTGAGGTCCAAGGGCAGGGAAAGGCTCACGGTCTTACTGTGGTCTCGTTGCGCTACTTGTCGTGGACGGGGATGGCCGGAACAGTGGAGTTCGACTCGAGCCCGAAGTGACGGCGGAGGGGTCACCGTCGACGGCGGAGCTCCGGTGGTGAATGTTGGCCAAGATCCTGCGCACGAGAACCAGTGAGTCCTGGGGAACGTGTACGTGCAACTAATTGAATGAAAACACGTTGGATCAAGGGGAATCGACGGAGACCGATGCGGCGGCGGCGAGGAGAAACGCCGGCGAGCGTCGGGAAAGCTCTGTGGTGCACTAGAGAGCCAATGGATAGGTCGAACAGCTTCAGGGTGATGATGTGGTGCTGTTTATGGTGTTGTGGTGGCTCGGGACTGCTTGAGTGGTGCTGCCCACGGGCGTGCAGTGCGCGGCCGGAGCGGAGGAAGACGGCGGCGGCGGAATGCAGCTCGGGCGCTCGAAATTGGGCTCTGGAAGTAACAGAATAGGCCGTGTGTGTTGAAGTGGTGCTGTTGCGCGCGAGAGGGAGAAGGTTAAGGCTCTGTGGTGAGCGTTCCACGGCGGCGAGGAGGTGGCGACCGGAGGAAGCTCGGGGATGTCGTGGCGCGCGCGCGTGCAGCCAGGAAGGGAGAGGGAAGCGGCCGGAACGGAGGGAAGATGACGCGTGGAGGGTGTAGCAGCTGGAGGTGGAGCTCTGGAGGTCTGCGCCGGCGGTGAGCGGCGGTGGCAGGGCGGAGCAGAAGGGAAGCGGCGGTGGTCAGAGGAGGAAGAAGCAGACTGGAGTCAGAAGGACTCGTTTGTAAATCCCAAAAAGTCCAGGGACTCCTCTGTAAACTAAAATTTCCCATTGATACAAAATCCTAATGAGAAAAATGTCTAAAGCAAAGTTGTAGAGAATTTCAAATCCTACAAGAATGCTTTAGAGCTCGAGTTCAAAATCTCAAAGGGTACTATTTTATTTTGAACTTTTGAACACAACTTAAATTATAAACTTTATGTGTTAATTTAAACAAAATGCTCTAATGTTTGGGGTCTCTTGGTAAGTTTTTCTGCAGTAATCATGACTAGCTCTTTTTACACTTTAGTCCTTAGGTAAAACTAAGTTTTACTTTTATCTTTTTACCATTTCACATGTAAGTCCTTATATCTTTGTATTAATTACATAAAGGTCCTTAATTTCATATAAAGTCTATTCCCCTTAGTGTTTATTTAACTTTTGATCTTTTCTTTTCTATAGCCATCTGAAATTTGACACTTAAGAACATTTTCACATACTTGCACATGAGAAGTTATAAAACTCATAATTTACAAATATACCCTTATTGCTTTGTACAACTTGTATACACTATAACATGCTTACATATTATATACCCAAACTTAGTATCTAATTGTCTAACTACCTGGATATCACAGCCTTCCCCCCTTAAAAAGAATCTCGTCCCGAGATTCCGAAGCTGAACAGAAATGGATAATTAGATTTGGGGATTGGCTTGAAGGAAATCTGGAAAATTCCGTTGAAGATAAGACTCAGTTTCCCAAGTCGCTTCTTCTTCGGTGTGATGATTCCATAAGATTTTGTACATCTTAACTACCCTTCTTCTAGTGAATCTCTCCTTAGTATCCAGGATTCGAAGAGGTTGTTCGATGTACGACAAATCAGGCTCAATCTCAATGGCACATGTCTCAACGATTTCTGTGGGTACTTTGACACACTTCTTAAGTTGAGAGACGTGAAAGACATCGTGAATAGCCGCCAATTGAGATGGAAGGCAAAGTTTGTATGCCACTGGGCCACAAACGTTGAGAATTTCAAAGGGTCCGATATATCGAGGTGCTAACTTCCCCTTTATGCCAAAGCGTTGGACGCCTTTGGTAGGTGATACTCGGAGATATACAAAATCTCCTATCTGGAATTGTAGAGGTTTCCTCCTCTTATCTGCATAGCTCTTTTGTCTGGACTGAGCAGTTTTAAGGTTAGATTGAATAACTTTAACCTTATCTTCGGCTTCAACGACTAGGTCTGGTCCGAAAATTTTGCGTTCACCGGTCTCTGACTAACTCAAAGGAGTTCAACATCTGCGACCATATAACGCTTCGAAAGGAGCCATTTGAAGACTAGCTTGATAACTGTTGTTGTAAGCAAATTCAGCTAGAGCAAGGCACTTGTCCCAACTTGTACCATAGTGAATAATACAAGCTCGGAGCATGTCTTCAAGGATTTGGTTAACTCGCTCAGTCTGCCCATCAGTCTGGGGGTGATATGCAGAGCTTCGAATCAGTTTGGTCCCTAGAGCTGATTGCAATTGCTCCCAAAATCGTGCAATAAATTGGGGTCCTCGATCAGAGATGATGGTTTTTGGAACCCCATGCAATCGAACGATTTGTTCCAGATAGACTTCGGCATACTTCTTAGCAGAGTAAGTGGTATGCACAGGAAGAAAATGAGCTATTTTCGTGAGTCTATCAATGATCACCCATATGGAGTCATGCTTTTGAGATGTATTGGGAAGACCAACAATGAAATCCATGCTAATGTCTTCCCATTTCCATGATGGTATGGGTAATGGCTGAAGCGTACCAGAGGCTTTTAAATGGCTAGCTTTAACTCTCTGGCATATATCACATTCGGATACATATTTGGCAATTTCTCTCTTCATTCTGGTCCACCAAAAATGTTGCCGAAGATCTTGATACATCTTGGTGCTACCAGGATGAATAGAGAATTTGGACAAATGTGCTTCGTCGAGGATTTGCTTACGAAGTTGACGATCCTTAGGCACAACCATTCGATCGTTGAACCATAGGACTCCTTGATGATCAGTGTGAAAACACCGATATTTAACTTCTCCCTGGGATAGCTTGGATTTAATAATTTTGACACCCTCATCATGTAGCTGCGATATGACGATTTTATCCTGCAGAGTAGACTCAACGGAGATCAAGTTTAAACTACCTTGGGGAACAACCTCAAGATTGAGTCTCCTCATTTGATGGCAAAGAGTGTCATTGAAGGTGGATATGGTTAAGCAATGACAATGTGACTTGCGGCTAAGTGCATCCGCAACCACATTAGCTTTGCCCGGATGATAGTGTACCTCAAGGTCATAATCTTTGATTAACTCCAACCAACGCCTTTGCCTCATATTTAGATCAGCTTGAGTGAAAATATATTTGAGGCTCTTATGGTCAGTGTAAATGTTACACTTAGCACCCATAAGATGATGTCTCCAGATCTTGAGAGCATGAATAACTGCTGCCAATTCAAGATCATGTGTTGGATAATTTTGCTCATGAGTTCGAAGTGCTCGGGATGCATAAGCAATAACCCGGTTGTTTTGCATAAGGACACAACCAAGGCCAATTCCAGAAGCGTCACAGTAGACATCAAAAGGCTGGGTACTATCTGGCTGAGCTAGTACTGGAGCAGTAGTCAGAAGTTTTCTCAAAGCGTGAAATGCTTTCTCACACTTATCATCCCAACGAAACTTAATTTCTTTCTTAAGTAGCTCAGTCATGGGTTTAGCTATCTTGGAGAAGTCTGGAATGAATCGGCGATAATATCCTGCCAATCCAAGGAAACTTCGTATTTGATGGACTGAAGTGGGAGGGTTCCAGTCCATAACTTCTTGAACTTTGGTTGGATCAACCGATATGCCTTGACTAGAAATAGTATGTCCCAAAAATTTCACACTATCCAGCCAGAATTCACATTTTGAAAATTTGGCATAAAGGCGATGATCCCGTAGTCGTTGAAGAACGACACGTAAATGATTAGCATGGTCTTCTTTGGTTCTGGAGTAGATCAGAATATCATCGATGAAGACCACAACAAATTTATCGAGCTCCGGCATAAATACAGAATTCATGAGATACATGAAATATGCCGATGCATTGGTAAGTCCGAATGACATAACCAGATATTCATAAAGTCCATATCTGGTTGAGAAGGCCGTTTTTGGAATGTCACTAGGCCTGATCTTGATCTGATGATAACCAGAGCGTAAGTCAATCTTGGAAAAGACCTTTGCTCCAGCTAGTTGATCGAACAAGATATCAATGCGGGGAAGAGGATACTTATTTTTGATGGTAACCGCATTGAGTGGACCGTAGTCGACACATAGTCTTAAGCTATCATCTTTCTTCTTAACAAAGAGAGCAGAACAACCCCAAGGTGAAGCACTGGGGCGTATATAACCCTTATCAAGAAGATCTTGGAGCTGAATTTTTAGTTCTGCTAATTCGTTTGGAGGCATGCGATACGGCCTTTTAGAAATTGGAGCAGTGCCCGGTTGAAGTTCAATGGTGAACTCGATGTCTCTATCTGGTGGCATTCCCGGTAGATCGTCGGGAAAGACATCGGGGTATTCACATACTATAGGAATATCCTTGACTTTGATATCTGTGATAGCATAAGTGCAGGGGTGCAGATACTCTGGTTGAGGCAGATAAAGGGTGGTAATCCCATAGTATGGTGAATTGATTTCAACCACTCGGGAACAGATATCTAACTGGACTCGATGCTTAGTCATCCAGTCTGTCCCAAGTATAACATCAATATCCTCTAGACTGAGCAAAACCAAATCAGTTTTGATTTCTTTACTACCTAACTGAAGTGGCACATTTCTACTCATTTGGTTGGAGGTGATTTTTCCTCCAGGGGTAGAGATCATATATGACCCCTGGATAGAACAAGATTCAAGTCCTAGCCGGGTACCACAGTTGTTACTAATAAAGCTATGTGTTGCTCCGGAATCAAATAAAGTAACAACTGGCTTATGGTAAATAGAAAATGTACCCGACATGACGGGAGCTCCATCTGGAAGTTCTGCCAGAGTGGTGAAGTTAATCCGTCCTTGACGAACTTGCATCACCGGCTTCTTGCCCTTGTTCTGGTTCCCCTGAGTAGAGCTTTGCCCGGGATTAGGCTTCTTGGGCCGCGGGCAATCTCGGATGAAATGGTCCGCACTTCCGCAATTGTAGCAGCGATAGTTGCTGCCTTTCTGTGGCACTTGTTGAATATTTGGCCATTGGACAAATTGTTGTGCTTGTTGCGGGGGCACAGGAGGTCTGTACCTTCCTTGCTACTGAGGCGGCCTAAAAACCAATCTACCTGTGGGAGCATTGCGCTGTGGTGTTCTGGGCGGCGTATTGGAAACAACCCGATACCTCGGTGGTTGAGCACTCGAGGGTCCAGCAGGGTTCTTCCGCTTCTTCTCGGCATAATGTGCCACAATACAGTCTTCTTGAGTTAAGGCCATATTGACCAACTCACTGAAAGTATTAGCCCTCACAAGGTTCAGGCGTTCCTTGAGTTTGGTGTTAAGGCCTCGGCGAAAACGGTCTTGTTTCTTGGTATCATTATCTGCATGATACCCTGCATACTGGCACAGATGATTGAAATTCTATGCGTACTGCAGAACTGTATTGGCACCTTGGGTAAGAGCCAGAAACTCATTAAGCTTTCGCTCCAATAGTCCTGCGGGAATATAATGCGCTCGAAAGGCGACCCGGAATTCATCCCATGTGATGACATGCCCAGTAGGTTGCATGGCATAAAAATTGTCCCACCAGATTCGAGCAGCACCACGAAGTTGTTGAGCAGCAAAGGAAGCTTTGCTAGAATCCGCACATGGTATGGTCAGGAGAGCGAACTTTGATTCAATAATATGGAGCCAGGCATCGGCATCTAATGGTTCTTCCGCCTTACTGAAGAAAGGCGGCTGGGTACTAAGAAAATCTTGGTAACTAGCCACAGGAGGATTGTGATCATCACGGCCTCCTCGGAATTGATGCTGCTGGTTTTGCTGGGCTTGTACCAGCAGGTTGAGCAGCTCCGTTTGCCGAGCCATGACTTCGGCAAGGTTGGGAGGAGGTGGTGGCGGTTGTTGGGAACCGCTGGCCTGATCAGCCCGGAAACCTTCCGGGGTTCCACGTGTGGCTCCAACCATCTGAAACAAAGGAGATGTCCATCATTAACCATATAGCCTTACTCCCAATTTCAGAAGATATAAACAAAGCACATACTCCATTCAATCATCTCATTTCAGAATCATAAGGATAATGAACAGGATGATAAAACAGGAAACTTATATTACAATATTGGTTCTTTTGTTTTCCACATCGTACATCCGAAAGATCTCTACGCAGGCCATCTATGTTACAACAATTGGCATGAGATCTAGCTAAGTTACATACTCCTTAAGCTATTACACTCCCCATAGGTTACATCTAGATAGTCGATGATTTGCTAAACTAAAAATCGTCGAAGTTGCCTACAGAAGATTGACTGCCAGAAGAAGAGTGATGGGGACTAAGAACTGGATCCTCATGCTCAGAGTCAATCTCTGAAACACCCTCAATCTCTTCTGGGTCTTCTTCTTCTTCTTCAGGTATTATGGGTATAGCGGGAAGTATCGGTTGCTGCTGCAATTCCTCAATGTGAGCCTGGGCATCATCAGCCACAAGTATCAGATCATGAATTTGTGCCTGTAGGAACTCAATAACAGTGTCACGCTGAGTGATCATATGATCACTCTCATTGATCTGATTTCACGATGGAGGATTGTCTCATCTCTTGCTGCAATAACTTCATCCTTCTGAGTCACCAAAGCTTGTAATTCTTTTATTTGGGTTACTTGATGGTCAGCATTCCGATAGTGACTTTGAGCCACACCAGTTATCTGACTCACCCCATGACGCAGTAGCATCTGGTAATGATATTGCACAGCCATAAACCTGGTAATGATACGGACGGTTTTTCAGCCAGATCTCCTAGCAGATGACCATGATGGTCTGTCCAAAAATCCCAGTCCGAATTACCCGGGTCTATGGTAGGAAATAACCCAATAGGATATGCAGCAACTTCAATTGGATGTTGATTGCAGAAGAGTTTGATAGCTTCTAAAGCAGCAGTTTCAAGAGTATCCACTAGACGATATCCAACCACTTCCACTTCTATGGGAGGCCATAAGGAGCGGAAAGGGTGTTGAGGAATTATCATCTTAACCCTGCAGCGGGGAACTCCTTCTTCACGATACTCTACCCCATCATACAGAGGAGGCTCTGTATAATGGAACATACTCAAGGATTCCCATAAAATACGAGGAAACCCTTCCCAATGTAAACCATTGGTGTGAAAGTGCCCCTCCTGATCCCAAAAGGTATTAGCAGGAGCAGCCATCTGCGACAACAATGCAAATGGTAAGATATTTTTACCCTGTTAAGAAATTTACAAGGTAAATTGGATTACGATAGCTGATTCTGATAACAGCAAAGGCTGGAAATCAGATGGATGCCTAAGATACCCAACTAAAGATTCTACTTACCCAAATTAAGAAATACCAACATGTTGCCTATTTCTTAGGAAGCATCAATTTAAGCATTCAATTTAATTGATTAATGGATTATGCATGCACGTACTAACCGATCTCACAAACAAAAATTAACTGCCAAGTAATCTTGGTCTTACGTGGTTAGTTACGGTGGCACAATATAAATACGTCTCTCACTATTAACTAGTCGATAAACCCTATCCGTCCTAGTTTCGGAATCGTGGTTAGTGTACCTGCAGAAAACCACAATGCATATATATTATATATTCAACGAACCTTTCATGCCAGCATGTCATGAAAGTGTTCCATTCATTACTGCTCACTATAGAAACAGCATTTGTACAATTACCGCCGTACAGACAACGTTTAACATACGTTATTGAACAACGTATTCACGGGGGTACCGCAAAATGCGGGGGTATGAACAGCGATCGCCATACCCTGCGCCGAACCATATACTCCAATGTAGTCAACCGAAATTGGTACATTGGCAGCATCTCAAGTAGGCCACTGCTTGAGAAACAGCGTTCGGTTCGCATCACCGACAGGAAGGCCAAGCTCCCTCAGTTGGCTGAGGATCCTTACCTTCTTACCTCACGATCGAAGATGTCGTTACAGAAAGTAAGGTTGGGTTGTGCATAAATTTAAGTTTCAACAGAAAAGTAATGCTGGAAGTCAGAATTATATATATATATTACAGCCACTCTAATCCTTAATAACATTACCCTAGTGCTTACGTACTATACATAATCCTTAACGAACCACCGTAGTTCGCAAATACTTGATTAATCAATTTTTTTTATACTAAAATTAATTTTTAAGGCTAATTATATCTCCAGAGTACACTTGTTAGCTCTGATACCAGCTGTGGCAGAACCAACCTGAATTATACCGACTCAAGTACGCGAGTCCTCACCCAAGGGCTACCTCGTACTTCAAACGGTATAAAACCATTGGTCTGTCGGGTAACGTCCCGATAAACCACCGAACTCAGGATCCAACAAGGTACCTCACACGAAGGTGAGTCCAGAGATACAATGCCAAAATATCTTACACCACAGGCAGTTACATTACAAAAATGTACAAACATCATTAGCTCCCACAGAGGAGAGATTATTACAAGACA
Source organism: Panicum hallii (assembly GCF_002211085.1). NCBI lineage: Eukaryota > Viridiplantae > Streptophyta > Magnoliopsida > Poales > Poaceae > Panicum > Panicum hallii. Next base: position 31,314,119 of record NC_038049.1, on the reverse strand, counting down.
GGTTTTAGTTTTCAGTCAAAGCAGCGGAATTTTGAAAAGCGTAGCCATTATACACGTCGTCATTACAGATATTATGCTAGCCCTGGCATAATATCACTCGGCGGAATCGTGTTGGCCGGGGACGGATCCCATTCCACGGACCAACCATCAGGCAAAGGGTAGGGCCACGGTGTAATGAATGCTGGCTCATCAGAAGATTACCTGAGTAAATCAACAAAGCAAGGCTGAGTATACTAATACTCAGCAAGACTTACCCGGAATTGGGTATACCTTAGCCCATAACTAGACTCATGATGGCTTTTAGCTTTGGGTAGGGTTTTCAGCTGAAAAGCAACAAAGAGTAGATCCTTATTTTCAACTTTTAGCTTTCAGGTTCTAGTTGATTACATTCTAGGTAAGCACCTATAACTATCAAACATGGTAGAATCTTTACTCAAACATCATCTTGATAATCACATAATTGCTCTTGTTACTCTATGTGGTAAGGGAATAAGCAGTCTCATACATCGTGAGAGGCGGACGATTCTGAATCGAGATTCAACCCTTGCAAGGTAAACCTAACACACACGCTTGGAATACCACAGGGTTTTCCGAAGCAACCGTTTGCCTTTCATTCCGACTCGTGGATCAGGGCCACCACAAGCGACTGCAGGTCATAGCACTTCCAAAGTGCAGGAAGTACGTCTGTAGCGCGACTACAAAACCCGTACTCCTGGTTGCCCAGCAACACATATGCCTACACGTCGAACAAAGTAACCAAAAGAAGCAAATACATGTGGTGGGGGGTATGTCCACTCTCGGGCCGATCGTTACTAGGCTTACCGCTTACCATATTTCACGGTATGTGGCTAGTACTTTCAAACGCTTAACCACCGCTACCACACTGCGACCTTATCAAATTCATCAACACAGACGGGGTATCATCTTGACCATGATACCTCATAAAACCCGTCCGGTATCCTTATAGTGATAACAGGAATGTAAACATTTCAATTCCTATATCGCGCGAGTGACAGGAAATCACTCGACTTCTACCGGTCCTACAAGCAGAGCAGCTAATCGGACTCAAGTTCTAGTGTTCAATACATTGGTTCCTGGAATTATGCAACTAAGGTTTCCAAACAATCCTAAGAACTTAATGCATAAGATATTATAATAAATATATAGGTTGCAGTGTAATAAAGTAGGGGTTATGTCCGGGGCTTGCCTTCGTGGTAGGGTTGGGGTTAGTCAAACTATTTTCTTCCGAACCTTGGTTCGGGGCTTCAGAGAAATCCGCGACGAGATTCCCGGGTCTTCAGAATAAACTTCTTCTTGTTCCGGGATCAGCTGATAATCCCGTGAGAGTGGTCGATTCTACATGATATGCAAAATGAAGTTTAATGGATGCATATATTTGTAGTTCAGTTCACGATAAAGTTGCAATCTAAATAAAGGGCATTACATATTGACAATCAACTTAACTACCCTCACTGGGCAGTCATTTATCGAGTACTAACTAAACTAACTAGTCCGTTAGGCAACCGGGTGGGTTACCTCAACATCCAACTAACTACATTAGTTAGCATATCTGATTATCTCAAGTAACACTACATACACTTAGTAATCTCCATTTATTAGCTAAACATTGTAATTAATTTTTGGTTATTATTTAATTATGGTTAACCTTGAATTAATTAACCAAATCTTGAATTAAGAAAAATAATTAGTACTTATGAAAATTATCATAGGTGGGTTCTATTGAAATTTTA